>NW_027108947.1:231590-245291 GCF_000696795.3 Halyomorpha halys
ACTAGAATAAAAGTTTGGAAATATACTACTACTATATACACCTCAATTAATTTTAAATAACATAAATTTATTAGAAATAAATTTGTAATATTTTATTGATGAATAAACTGACAATATTCATGGAATCAATATGTAATGAATATTTTTATTTATTTATTTAATGTAATTTATAACTGTACAAAATAATACAATAAGTAAATATGTTGTATGTTTCATATACACTACACCATTGGTGGTACTTCAAACATTAATTTAAATTAGAAGGCCCCGTGGTTATCTTCTTTTCAGACGCCTCGGAGGATTATCAGGGACTGTTAAGGATGAAAGATTAAGAATTAATGGGTAAGGATGGTTAAGGAGTTTGGAATGAAAAAACGCATATCTGTTTTGGGCCAATTCTGGAACGAATGGGATGTTAAGGTCTTTGTGAATGAGTTTATTTGTAACGTAATAATGAGCATCAAGGATTTTATGTAGGATTCTGGATTGTAAGGATTGGACGCGTGAGGAATTTGATGGTTTGGTGGAGCCCCAGAGCTCAATTTCATATGTCCAAATTGGTCTGATTATCGTAGTGTAAACTAATTTTTTTCAGTGAATGGGTACTATAGAGCGTTTGTCAAGTAAGTGTTGTAGCAATCGGAATCTACGAGCAGTTTCTTGTAATGAATTTAAAAATACTTTTGTTCATGTAGAAACCTAAAACTAGAGTAATAGAGGTTCACATCTTACGATGGAGAATGAATTTATTTAACATAATGCTAGTGAATTAATTAGAATAAAATAAATACAAATAGTCATTGGTATATCACAATTTTTTTCTCGTTTTCCCGAATGTTTGGCCATGCGACAGAAGAATTATTGAAAAGCTATATTGGAACGGTAAGCGGTATTTGAAGGGAAGGACTGACTCTGCGGGACCAATGGTGGACTGAATATAGGCCGATATTGATGGAGAAGGGTGAGACAATGTATTCATGAGATGGCTGATGGGAGCGTCAATGTATCGAATAGGGTCAAAGGGCTGTTTATGTCCTCTTTGTGTCAGATATCTTTACTCCATCGTCCCTTTCCTATCTTCACGATATCCTTCGCCAACAATCGGGAGTGCGTGTGTCGCTGTATTCATGAGGTCACAGCACGTTCCGTCTGAAATTATATTTTTATAGATAACAGGATTAATATAATTGATTATTAATAATTCATAATAATATTATGAGTTGAATAATTTGTAAATGGGTCATTATCACAGGAAGAGAGAGAGAACTGATGTCCATACCACTTGTAGTGTCTCATTTATTATTTTAGAACTAGAAAAAAAAAATTATATTGTAGAATGAAACTAATCTTAAAGTGACTTTTTATTCATTTAGTAGGGAAATATTTATTTATAAATATATATACTTTCTTAACTTCATTGCTATGTCATTTATCTTGTCCAGATACAGACATCTTTCCATCTTAAAAATTTCATGGAAGGCATTTTTAGTGCAAAAATCACAAAACATTCTTCTATCGTAGTTCAGTATACTTCTGTATATTTGAAAAAAAAAACTATTCACTTAATTCTTAGAACCAATAGGTTAAGATATTAAGACGAAAATGAAAATAAAAATTTTAATGAGTTTCAGAGTTCCGAAATGCGGCAGACCCAAAGTTCTTGCGTTAACTTGACTATGGAAATGTTTGAGGAAGGTGCCACCCCTTATATTTGAATAAAAATTCAAAATGCTATATGACATATTCAAGATGCAACATAGTGGTAAATATATGAGGCAGTAGTGATCATTTTTGGCTAAGATAAACAATTCACTATGAACGAATAGACTATAGCCCTTTCAGGCGAAGGGACGGAGGCAGGATGAAAGAGGGAAGATAACACAAGAAGGGAACAAGAATTTGCAATTTCATGATCTCAATAGCTTAACTTGTAACCTACAACATCTTCAATGCAAGTAAACTACAGCTTATATTATCATGTATGTAATACCATTAACAATTTCATGTAACCCGATTATGATTTTTTTTTATATACCTTTATTGAAATTTACGACTGTATATTATATCATACATTCAGTAAATTTGATCTCAGTTATAGTGGAGTGATACAGCCCTGTAGAGAAACTACCCTTTGGTATCACTCTAATGACGTTTTTACATTAATAGGTCTCGTGCTCATCTTCATTTCAGGCGCCTAGGAGGATTGCCAGGAATGGAAGAACTATAGGAGGCAAGGATAGAAACTAGTGGGTTTGGGAGGTTAGGGAGTTTATAATAAAAGGAATGATGTCTGTTTCTGGCAAGTTATGTTATATATGGAACATTTATGTATGATTTTATTTGTTACAAAGAAAGGAGCATTGAGGATTTTACGAAGGATTTTGGATTGCAAGGATTGGATACGAGAGGAATCTGAAGCCCCAAAACTCAACTTCGTATATCCAGATAGGTCTTATTATTGTCATGTAGATCAATCTTTTGCAATGAATTGGAAGTTTAGACCGTTTGTCTAGTAAGTGCTGTAGTATTCAAAATCGACAAGTCATTTCGCTCTCGTGTGAGGATTCCAGGTTAATCGTTTGTCCAGCTGTAGTCCAAAGTAGCAGATCTGTTCTGAAGGGGTAAGAGAAACATTATTAAAGGATACAGTAGGGCAGGAAGACAGCAAATGCATATTGTAAGAAATTTTGGTAAATTATTATACTAATTATGCCTTCAATGAAACGAGATGAACGAAGTGAATAGGTTTGGGGTCAGAATTAAAACACGGAGTTGATTTTTTTAATTATTCTTTTTTTTATAGATTTTGTAGACAAACGAATAGACCTTGATTGTTTGTCGGGGTGGGGAACAGACTTTAACATTTTCATTTAAAACATCTGTCTTACCATCGATGACTTTCAGGTCATGTGTCGGTAATATTAGTTCTTTTATATATTTTAACTTAATTAACCCAAAATAAGAAGGGGTAAGAGCGACATTATTAAAGGAAACTGTAGGATAGTCGATAGGTTTACGACGAAGGGGCATCATAATCTACAATAAAAATTGAATACTAAAACACATTATACAACCTTTTGGCTAATCCCTATACATCCAAGTGTCTTATTATTCAATTTGGGCTCTTCTCTCAATATCGCCATTCTTAATTTATTTTAAAATCCTTTAAACACAGTCCTCTCCATTAATTACAACCACCAGTATATTACAATTAATTTGGGTATTATCCCCCAACTTTTACTCCGGAGAATATCCAAATTAAACAGGAAAAATAACACAACTATGTTTTTGAATTATCATTTTCGTTGTTTCATATTGTTCATGTTTTTACCAACGAGGTGTAGCTACCCGCCCTTCCTAGAAGGGGAAAAAATTAATTTAATAAAAATTAAACTTTTTTTTCATGCAAATAATTAAAATAACAATAATAATGAACTGCTATAATTACAAATAATTTTCTTAAAATTTTGATTTTATTAACCTTTTCCGAGCTTAAAGTCATAACCTGAACGGCTTGTGTACGCTCTTGTCATGTTAGAAAAAAAAATGCATTTTACCATGATTAATTATCGTTATCCTTGTGAACTGAGGTGTTTTAATTAGTAATATTGGTCAACTGATTTTATAGAAGTCTATTTTATCATGGTCCAGGTTGTTTATGGCTTCTTCTTGGACACGGTGAATCAATAAAAATTTAATTATTAGTATTTTCATTCATGTTTCGCTAGACTGTGGCCTGAGCTAAGAAAATTCAGAATTTTTATTTTTGGAGATAGTATTTTCGTTACTAATTAGAACCTAAACGTTTACCGCCATTTTAGAATATCCCTTTTATCATTGCTCCACAACTCAAATTTAGTAACGTAATTCTAAAATGGATTATTCATTAGGTTGGGTTAGGGACAGAGGAAAGGTAACGAGGCGCTGACCGCTAAATGAAGTGGATAATTAGCACTAACTTTTGTAGGGGAAGCGGTGATGATGGTAGCAACTTTGAAATAATGCGGAAACGAGACGGACCCCAGAGCCACTGCCCCTCTCCATAATGTATCCTACCTAATGGAGAGATAACAGCTCTGGACCTCGCTAATTATATAGCACCTCCTCCTCTAATCAATTCCGCCCCCCCCCCATCCCCTGTATGGATCTCACTCTCACAAATATTTATTCTCTCCCCAGCCCCGCCAAGCGCCAGATGGTTAATCTCCAAAACCCGCTTCCTAACCCCATTTTTTCTTCATCGAAATTTCAGCTGCCTAATCCTTTCAATATTATTATTTTAATTCCAGAAGGATTTGAATACAGAAGACTTATTTTAGAATATCGGAAAAGAGGAAAAAAATGAAGGAAAAGCTAAGATATATACTTATGCATTTTTTTTTTTTATAATTCATTTTGTGATATTTTCAACTGTATTAAAATATACGTAACCAGAAAAATGTGATGTCTGTTACATTAAAATGGCATGATAATACCTTGCATATAGGGCGGGAACAGGAAAACATTCAAATACTTTGCAAAGATGAACCAATAGAAATGGTGGACGAGTTCACTTACCTAGGAACAGTGATCAGCAGGAATGGAAAGGTAGACCAAGAGATATCCAATAGGATGAAGAAGGAAAATGCAATATACTATCACCTCTGCAACACAGCTATATGAAAGAAGGAGGTAGAGAAGAATGTTAAAGTATTAAATATCTTCAGGGCTGTATATTAAATAAATACGCTAAAAACTAATAATCGTTTGCCTAGCTGTAGTCCAAAGTAGCAGATCTGTTCTGCAGGGGTAAGAGCAACAATATTAAAGGATACTGTAGGGAAGGAATACAGAATATGCATATTATAAGAAATTTTGGTAAATTATTGTACTAATTATGCCTTCAATGAAACGAAATGAAGTTAGAAGTGAATAGGTTTGGGCTCAGAATTATAACACGAAGTTGATTTTTTTTAATTTTTCTTTTTTTATAGTTTTTGTATGCCAATGTTTAGACCTTGATTGTTTGTCGGTGCGGGGAACAGATTTTAACATTTTCATTTAAAACATCTGTCTTACAATCTGTCTTCTCTCCTATACATACTCCTCATCCGCTCCTCCTCCCTATGGAATTCTATTCCCTCCTTCATTCGTAGGTCTAATACCCTTCCAAACTTCAAATCCCGTATCTTAGACCACCTTCTGTCCACCCGATTCCGGAAGAATAATAATTGACAAGGTTTATATATTTGCTGCATTTAATGCTTCAGTTTTTCGTTTTATACTTGTAAATATGTATATTAGCAGAAATTGTACCTTTCCATTTATTACTTTTAGTTTAATTGTATTTGATTTTTTATCAATTATTTTATCCTTTTATTTATTATCAGAAGTTAGTCATCTTATGTTTTATGATATGACATATAGTTTTATTTTATTTGTTCTATTTTTATTTTATATGCATTGTTAATTATTGTGGTTCTTTTTTATCTTTTCGAATTCATTGTTGTTATATTTTATGAGGTTTTATAATTTCATTTAGGTATAGAGGTATTGCTCTCTGTCGGACAATAGTGCAATTTGATTTAACCACCTCTGCATAAATTGACAGGCTGTTCTTATCTGAGGCTAATAGGAATCCTGTTTACTTTTTTTGGGTAAATTTTTACCATAAAAATGTAGGAATAGATCCAAAGAGAACTGCTAGCCCACAGAGTAAGTTAAGATGATAAAGAATAGGAAACTAGCAGATTCACCAATAAGGTTACTTCATCGTGTTCTCCCTACTGAAATGAACATATTTCTGAAGAAAGTATAGAATTCCCAAATTTAAATCAACAAACCTATTGACCACAATGTATCTTTTGGCTATCTGACCGCATTTAATGTAACATATATCATGTAACAATATTAATAGTTTTAAATAGATCCACTTTATATAGTAAAGGTAGGATTAAAAAAGTAGTGCTGCTGTCGGACATTGAGAAAACCACTCAATCTGCAATACGAACGGCACATATCGATGAGGTTTATCATAGTACAAGAGCCGGGTAGAAAAAAAGGCGGTTATCTCACCCCAATTTTTGATTACTTTAATGAAAACTATGTATAATTAATAGTCGAAATTGATGAGTCTACCAAGTATAGGTAGGGGGACTAAAAAATGGCGTCTGTTTCAAAACCTTAAAAAAATATTAATTTCTCAGTCGAAGCTCTGTATCTTAAAAACTACCAACAACACTAAAAATCTAAGAGAAAATTATTTAAAGAAGAGTAAATTTGCTGAAATATTAGCCCTAAAAGAGCAATTTACGTCCAATAGTTCTCGAGATATAGCTTTTTAAAAAGCAAAATTTCTTAAAAATCGACCGAAAGATTAGTAGTTAGTTAATTTATTTTGAGAAATCTATATCTCAGGAACTATGCGACTTATAGATGTCTATTAGCACTCAAATTAAAGCTAGTTTAATGGACTATAAAGCAGTTTGACTTTTACCTTCATAGGAATAGTAGTTTTCATAATATTTGCTAAAATAAATTGATTTATAGTTGTTCGGAAAATAAGTTTGATATATGAAAAAAATCATTTCAGAAACCATTGGACGTATAGATGTCTGCTTGTGTTCAAATTAAAGCTAGTCAAATTTACTACAAAATAGTTAATTATGTTTATCTTTGTAGGAGTAGTAGTTTTTATGATATTTGACAAAATATTCTCACAAAATGTTAATTTCTAGTTGTTCATATGTAATGTTGGATTTTTGAAAAAATATATCTCTAGATCCCTAAGAGGCACATATGTCTGCCAACACTCAAAATAAAGGAAATTTAACTTGCTATAAAGTAGTTGATGACACTTATCTTCGTAAGGGTAGTAGTTATTATGATATTCACACATGAATATAAATTTAGCAAATGAAAATTTGTCCGAACAATTTCATGTAAACTATTACTCCTACGAAGATAAACATCATACACTACTTTATATCTCATTAAACTAGATTTAATTTGAGTGCTAATAGACATCTGTACGTCAAATGGTTTTTGAGATATAAATTTTTCAAAATAAATTCATAAACTACTGTTCTTTCAGTACGTTCCATACAACATAAAGTGTTGCTATTTAAAAAGCTATATCTCAACAATTATTTAAAGTAAAAACTCTATTAGGGCTCATGTTTTAGAAAATTTACTCTTCTTTAAATGACGTCCTCTTAGGTTTTCTTGTGTTGTTCCTACTTTTTATGATATAGAGCTCCGAATGAAAAATTAGTTTTTGCCATTTTTTATTCCCCCAACATATACTTGGCAGACTCGCCAATTTTTACTAGTAATTGTACATAGTTTTCATTAAAGTAATCATAAATTAGGGTGAGATAACTTCTTTTTTCCTCCTCTTGGGCTGTTGTACTAATATCACTGATGAAAGGTAAAATTGTAGGGTTTCCAGTTAAAAAGATTTTTAATTTGATCGCATCCTCCAGGAATCTTCGTTCTCTTTCTCTTTTTCCCTCTCAGAGAAGATGCTTTGGTCCACAGGAAACTTTTAATTTTGTGCCAATAACTTCAATTAAGAGATGAGAGAGAGCAGATCTTTCTTTTTTACAGTCCCGACCTGATGATATAATTACTATGTAGCAATATTGGTTTGACTCTTGGGTCATGTCCCAGTAGAACCACCTTTTTTGACGGTTATAGAAGTTGGTTTTGGATCACAGTTGCTGTTGGGGCCAACATAAGATTGGTAATCGATTATGTGACAAATGATAAAAATAACAAAACTTGTCTTTTTATACTGCAAACAGAGAGATGACTTCTTAACGTCTCAATATGCGCGCACATGTCCATTGTCTTCTCACTAAGCACTCGTGGTTGCCAGGATTCTGGCCCTTCTTCTTCATCATTTTAGCCAAGGCGGGCGGACTACTTAGGATCATCTTCCAAGAGGACAAGGCTGGCGGGGACGTACGTCCTTTTGTCGATCTACCTCCACGAGAACATTCACTCAGGACAGCAACCACAAACCGGGCCCAATCAATCACCGGTGATATAATACTTTTTTTTCCTCTTCTGTTCAACTTTAATATAATTTTTTAATGTTTTAAGTTGGATTAAGTTCCTTTTTTTTAATTTATTTTTCTAGTTTATATCTTTGTATATTTTTTTGTACACTTTATTATGTTTAATTACTTAAAATATAATAATAACAAAATTCGGCTATTCATTTCTTTTCTTTTTCACGGTTGGGCTAGTAAAGGTTTATTTTTGAACCCTTACCTACCGTAACAACTGCCTTATCGCCTCATTCCTGAGCCGGCCTTTTCGTGTGTTGCTTGCCACTCGTGCCACTCGTACCACTCCGTGGAGATATTACATTTCTATGTCAGTCATAAGCCTCATATCTATATGTTGGCAAGATAGAACATAGAAAGCTCTAAAAATATAGAGCTTGACTTGTTTGGTGACCTTTCTCTTGCATACTGTATTCCAGTAAGCAGTAATAGCATAAGTATTTCAAATCTGGTGGTATATTATTTTATTTTTTCTACATGCATTCCTACAGGTTTCCATTTTATTTTTCAATTAATTATACTTTATATTACTTTTAACCATTTCTAAAAACATTTTCGCAGAACTAGATTAGACATTCTCCGACAGAATTCTTCTCTTCTACGAAGTTCACCATTGATATTTATACGAGCATTTCATTTGACAGAATTGCCAATACTAAAAAATCAGTCTTTGTACTTTGGATGTTAATTCTGTAAAAACTTAGCATCATATAAATAGTTAAGAGCAGGATATGAATTATAACTCTCATACTTTTATAATTTTTCAAAGGAAAAATATTTTTATAAGTACTTTTCGAAATGCTTTTGAAATTTGAGTGATTTTATTATAAAATGATCAATATTTATTTGATCATTATTTTCATATAAAAGGCCACTTTGATGTCTTTAAGTAACCGTTGAAGGAAAAAATATTTGTATATTGACCTCTGTCAGTTGTATTTTGTAGGGCATATCATATTGAGTTAAGGTAGGTCATTAATGTACCATTTAAAAAAAAAATTAGAATAATCCTCATTAATTTAGGGTCCTAAAGCTAAATTAGGAATTATAATAAGTCTGATCTCCTGTAATGTTTGGTTTATTACCTATATTAGTAAAAAATGGAGTTATGTTTGAAAAAAAATAAAATATCTATATTGGTTAGGTGGTACTGACACAGATCTTCTTTACATGCTTGTGGCACCTGCAACATAGAAATTAATGATCTAGGTACTCCCTTGTGGTTCAATACATTACGGGAAATGTGTCGCTGTCCCTTGTATAGCAAGCATTTCCTGCAGTGCAGTACAAATGGTTTCTGATAGTCATTGGCTGATATATCTACACCGCAACCAGGACAATAGGCTTGTTATTTTTTGTTTTGTTAGAAAATCAATTGTTTTAATTTTATCGGAACATATTTACATATACACACGCAAATAAATACAAACAAAAATTTAAAAAAACAAACTAAAATAATGAATCAACTCCAAGATATAAAACAACGAAAAGTTATGTTCAATGTTTGCTGACGTTTAGGTCAAAATTGTCTTTTATTTATTTCTAATTCAGTTTTCACAATAGTATTCAGTTTTTGATAATATAAAAAAAAATAATCGACTTATGATATTTTAATGATTTATGTAGTTAATACAATTATTAATTTCAATTAGTCATGACCATTAATTGTAAGCCATAAAGTGTGCTAACCTTTTCTTCTATTATTTTTTTTATTGTTACTACTAATTATAGTAGAATATCAAATATTTATAAATATATTATGTTGCAAAAGAGAGAAAAAAAACAGAACCTCTTAGTTTAGTAAGATATTTTTATAGCGTGAAAATTGCTTATTATTCCTGAGGCATTGTCCCTCTATCTCAATAAATATCTCTTTTTTTAAAAAAAATATGGATGGGTTAAAAATAAGAAAAAAATTTCTGTATTCTATTAGACCAAAACATTAAAGCTAATTTTAAATTAAAACTTACATTTTTACTTCCACTTACCAACATATTCCATATATACGAGGGTAAGTCAATGTTTATACTCAATTTAGTTATATTTTTGTTTATGCTAGTAGCACTGTCGATTTGCGTTGATGACGCATGATTTGTTTATTTGTTGTTATGTCTATGCAAGTTTCAAGGTACTAGGTTAGTTTCCTTAATTATGGCTGCTCCGCTTTCTATTTGCACCAAAGAGCAGCAACGTTCAGTGATCCGTTTTTTTGTGGTCGGAAGGCGTTCCGGGGGCCAAAATTCATCGAAGACTATTGGTACAGTACGGGAACAGTGTTTTTTCACAATGGAGTGTCTACTAATAGATTGAAAAATTCAAAAATGCTCTCACAAGTGTTACGTACCTCTTTAACGAGGGCATTGGCACATCATTTTATTATTAAGAATAAATTTGATGTTAATAAAATAAAAATTTTAAATATACCAAAAGACAGTGGAACCGAGGAAAATTAAGAATCCATGTATTTCACAGAAAATATACAAAATGAGACTTATAAATTTTCTACTAAAAAATTAAAGGAAAGTTTTTGAGTGAATGAACCATAGCTTTTTATCAGTGAAATGAATTTTTGTTCATTCATTGTTGTTAGAAATGTACCGTTCATGAGTCAATATATAAATATATTTTTTTACTCTATTTTTTTTTTTTTTAATTTTCCTCGATACAGGTGAAAATTTAACAGTTATAGTTGGATTTTCCAACATTTATTTGATCATTATTGCTTGAAATTACTTTTTTTATTTTTTTTTTTTTGGATTATGAAATAATGTGGTGCCACAGTTTTATTTCAAGGCTCCCTGGAAGGGCTACTGTTAGGACAACAATCGGGTAGAGAATATAAGGCGGGACAAATGGCGGGACGGAGAAGGCTGTATAGAAGGGCTAAGCGTAAAAATAAAGCCGTTTTAAGCTAGAGCACTATATCAAGTGTCCCCAGGTGTCAGCCGCACTCTGATTGGTCAGCTGTCCTCCCGGGGCGCAATTTATTTCCACTCCTATACCCATCTTCAGTCCCACCTTATTGTTCCCACTCCCACATATTTTTTTTATTTTTTTATATTTTATGCTTATCCAAATATTGGCCTCCGAAACAGATATGTTTTCTTATGTAATCTTATTTCTTGCCTGTAAGCCATAGTATATTTTTTATAAATGACTAAAAAATGCTATTATGTTTCTCGTAAAATCACGAATTATTCTCGAATTTTTATTTATTTATTTTTTTATATTTTATGCTTATCCAAATATTGGCCTCCGAAACAGATATGTTTTCTTATGTAATCTTATTTCTTACCTGTAAGCCATAGTATATTTTTTATAAATGACTAAAAAACGCTATTATGTTTCTCGTGAAATCACGAATTATTCTCGACTTTTTATTTATTTATTTTTTTCTCAGTCTATGACTAGACATGTTTCACATTATTTTAACTTTTTTTTTAACTAGCTCTAACTCCATATTAATTAAATTGAGGTCTATTACTGAATAAGCTGAGATTCGTCTTCAGGTTTTAAAACAATTACCTCTTTCTCTCCAAAGTGTTCAGCATAAATTGTTACAACCAATAAAATAGTTATTTACTATAACTAAAATTAATTAAAAAAAACTATGAGAAATAAAATATTTAATTTGGGTATGACACGTTAAATTCTCAATAAAAAAGCAAAATAAAATAATGTTTTCAAGAAAATCGTTTTTATGGTTATTAAAATGCGAAATTAAAGATATAAAAATACTTTCTAGTAATTTTAGAAACAATTGTTACATCTTCTATTTTAAATATGCTTATAACGTAAAACAAAAGTTCTATAGCTTACTCTGCTGCAGTTTAAAATAGCTACATTATGTAGACCTCCTTAGGGGAATAGTTTCTTCGTCCCGTTTAGGTCCTTCTATGCATCTTAATTTTTCATTTTTAAAACAATCTATTCTGCGTTCTGCAGATGCCTTCATAGTTCGATCCATTTCTCGCATGCTAAATTATAGTTTTAAATAGTCTAAACTTGGTTATACGGATCAATAGGTATCCGTACAGGTAATCCCACGACATAGTGCTGTGGTGAGTATATGGGTTTCTTCTTCCTTAAAACATGCTGCATGACGAAATGTTTCTCCTTACCCGACTCATGACCTTTTCACGAGTCCCCAGTGAACAGACCTCTCGGTATGAAGTATATGCATGGCAGTTTGTTTGTTTGTTTATTGTTGCTGAAAGGCGTAAAACCCTCTAGTCATCAACGCCTATGGATCATGGCAAGCTGTTATGATGAAGCTACAAAAACCACACATGCACGCATGCACACACCACGCACGCAGGCACGCCCCCCTCCCTACACACATATGTGATTTTGATAAAATTGTAAAAGAGGAAAGTGATTCATACAAATATAAAAATTACTAATAAATAAAATAAAAATAAAAATAATAAATTAAAAATTAAAATCGAAGAGGAGTTGTAATTTAGAAAGAATGCGATGTGCTTTTAAAATTTTAAACACTAATGGAACTTTAGCTCCCTCATCTGTGAGAGCTTTTGATGAATTTTGGGTCAGTCCTATCCTGTTTATTGTTGGCAAATAGTGAGTACATTCTTCAAAAATTTGATTAATCGTGAAATGGACTGACGAATGGACGAATGGACTGATGCATGGAAGTATATCCGTGACGAGCCAGAGAGCATGGTGTCTATCAGTGTTTAAATGGGAATATAACTTTAAATTTATTTAATGGGTACGAAGTATTTTTTTTTCGATTTATTGTTACAAAGGAGTTCGGTAAAAAATTGGATATTTAAAAATATGAAGCAAAATTGTATAGTTAACATATCCAAATGATGGGTGGTCTTCATAATTTATATTTTCAGATAATAGTAAAAGGGATAAATCGAAATTCTTTCTTTGGAGTCAGTTATTGGTAAAACGGAGGGTAGAAATCCCTGGAATGCTGTGACTGGTGAAGGATATTCGGTGCCGAGGCAGTCCGTGGAATCCGAGGAGCGACAGTTCTTTATACAGAGACTCCTCTCCACTCGTCCTCTGAAAGGGATTCCCACTGACCTGGAAGGGATAGCTACGTATTAGTTGTAATTAAATAGGAACAATTGATGTATTCTCTTGTAATCCTTTGTAATGAATTTTACAATCTTCACACCGAGGCTCCGATTCCCTTGACAGATAAATTAAAATCAATTGTGAATAAACTGGGAGATTCAATTACTTCAAGATTGATTTATGTTTTGGAATTTATTCTAAAATTATTTATAATCGACAAGATTCTTCCTAGGACATGATAATCATTGGAAGATGCTTGGACCAATTCTTAGGTATGTGTTTATTCCCTTAGGTAGTACATTTAGCGTAAACAAATGCCAGGCCACGGCACTAGCGGATCGAGCAAGTAAGCAAGCCCCTCTTCGCAGAAGGAGAAAACGTTGTTTTTTTATTTATTAGAAAACCTCTTTTTATTAAATTTAAATACAAAAGATGTATTTTTTATTATGTCCTTAATTGGAAAAGTATTTATTTAACAATAAATCAATTTAATATCCAAAACAGTCTCAACACTATTTATTTATTTGTCCAACGTTTCGGCCCTTCTAGCCATCTTCAGGGACATCTTCAAACATAAAAATCCTTCTCACATTATTTT
>NW_027108947.1:245649-256371 GCF_000696795.3 Halyomorpha halys
AAAAATTAATGTGAGAAGGATTTTTATGTTTGAAGATGTCCCTGAAGATGGCTAGAAGGGCCGAAACGTTGGACAAATAAATAAATAGTGTTGAGACTGTTTTGGATATTAAATTGATTTATTGATAAATATTACCTGGTCTCAAAAAATTTTTGAAATAATATAATTATTGTATTTATTTAAGTTACTTAAAATATTTTTCTCAGATTCTCATTTTCGAGTGGTTGTGTATAATTAATCTAGTCTAGTATACTGGTATGCTTCTTCTAAAAATATTTCTAGATCTGTCACAGGGAAACACGTATATTATCGACTTGTTTGTTTAAAATGGATAGTATTTATTGTACCTACACTCCTGCACCATTGAATATTTCATTTCATTAAACGTATACTAGTGTGATTTGAAATGTGCCAGGGTTGAATAAAATTGATGAAAAATTCCCTACAGATTCTCCCTTGCTGAAAAAAATGATATTAATGATTATTAGTAAAATCTATTGTTGAAAGGAAATTAATTAATAGCACCATTATTGGATTTATTACCCACATTTAAAAAAAATAATTGTAATGATGCATATGTTATTTGAAAACAGTTTATATACATTATTACAAAACCTGCGAAGTCCATTTTAGAATTTTTTTTTTAATATAATTTATTCCGTACTTCATTATAACGAGCAATATTTTTTCTACAAAATTCAGTTAAGATACAACACTTTTAATTCAAAACCCAATCTCTGTTGACCTCCAAGAGATAGCCAGTAGCCTGCTTCTGCCTGACACTGTCTGCAGAATCATCTCCACAGGATAGACCATAGGATATGATATGGATCCTATGTGTACTGTGCGACCAAGGAAGAATGAATGAAGACCAACTACTTTGGCTTTAGGAAAAAAAAAATTGTTTATCCCATTTGAAGAAATTCTTTAACCTCTTGATAATCTAGTTCCTACTATAACTGTTAATAAAAGAAAAAAAAAATGGTCTTAGCAGCTAGATTTGGAATTAATAATGCCGAAATACCGTTTAAAAACCCTCAGATGGAAAACGATTTTAGTATATGGATAAAAGATAACTAACTAGAAAATGCATTATTACTTATGGAGTTATAGGTTATTTTTTTCTTTTTATTTATTTATTTTTTTATGGATAATGAAAAACAACAGAAAAATTTAAAAACAAATTTGATCCTTTTTTTCTCAACTTTATTCATTACAAACCTTCCAACGTTTCGACCCTCAGGCCATTCTCAAGGATACCTTCATTTTGATGTCATTTTCTTTTTTAAAATCTTAAAAATGCAGGCTAATTGTCTTTTCCCATATAACTTTTTCTATATAATTTCTTCTTAAATTTAAAACTTTTACAATCCACTTCTCTTCTTTCTTTCATTTACATTTGCAACCTTAAAAAAAGGTTTTTAATAAAATAAACTAAACCACTCTCAAACAAGAATATATTAATAAAAATTAACAGAAAAATGTTGAAAGTTGAAAAAGTTCCTAATCATTTCAATTCATTTTACATCGAATCTTGAAAGTTTTGTTACGGTTATCATTGTTTCTTCAGCACGTCCTGGATAGGAGAGTTGTCATCTTCATACTTCTGGGGAAAGTGAGACGGTGACCGAAAAGGAGATATCGGACAACCTTGTGTTCTGCCAGTACATCCAAGGACTACGTGGGGTTCGAACTAAACTTCATTTTATTTTTTCTATTTTCTATTCATCTTTTGTACATTAATGTAAATTTAGTTCATAAGGTTAAGCATTTAAGTTAAGGTTAATTCAACCTATAAGTTTTGTTTGTTTTATTAATTGATAGGAATTCTTTTTATTTCCTTTTCATTCTTTTGTTCATATAGTTCTGCTGTTCTTTCTTATGTATTTATACTGCTTTCAACTTGTTAATTTACTTTTTTGTTGTTCACTTAATACAAGTATTACGATAATTCCACAGGTGGGTAGGTTTGCTTAGGTCACCCTTAGGTTTGCTGTTATCTACATGTTAAGGTATTTGCCAGTGGTCATAGTTCGATAATTGTTTAGATAAGGGTACACTATACTTATATTGTGGGTATATTGGAGTCAAAAAAATTACGTGGCGCCAAAGGGGCAATTTATTCTCTATTGTTCATATATATATATATATATATATATTTTTTCCCCTTTTGCGATTATATTTATTTATTGAGGTATGAAGATAGCTGACGTAGATATATAAGAGGAGAAGATGGTCGTCTACATAACTAAAAGGTTTTTTATAATGTTACTCATCAATATAACATTCTTATCCACTGTATCATTTATTTATTACCCACATTTATATGTATATAAATATTAATATTATCAATATACTACTGTCTTTGTCCATAGTTATTAATCAACAAATTTATATTTTCATTTCATTATATGATTCATGTGTATTTCCAAATTTTGTAGTCTATTATTTATTTTATTTTTTTCTCTCTGAATGATGGTTGTTGTCTTTTTCTTTTTATAGCCCTGATGAAGACCTGAAAATCAGGTCAAAACGTTGGCACAAATAAATAATTCGTTTGTTTATTTGTGTTGTTTCTGCTGACCACATCCCCCGACCATTATTTATTTATTTATTTGCTTTAACTCACTCCCTTCTCCGCAGTATAATCGATAAATATATAACTAACGATAGGTCAAAATTTCTGGTTATAGTTTGTAAAAAAATTAATATGATTTTATTATCAATATATGATACAATATATTTGTTAAGTTATATTGCAGAATTAAGGTGTTAATGACACGGCTTGTTAAGGGTAATTAAAGTGGCATGGTAAAATCAATAAAAAAAATCAATATTATAAAATATCTTTTATTACAGATATCAGCATTCAATAATGTAAAGTAAATAAATTGATTAGTCGAATACAAAAAGCTTAAATTATCTAACTTATTTTAAGTGTAACAACAGAACAGTTTTTTTCCTGTTTTGTTTTCATGATATGCTTCAACTGACATAAAGCAATGTCATATGAAGTTTATAAGCTTTCATAATATTTATATTCCTCATAGATGGATTTAAAAAATATGGTATGAGGCTATCAATTATGAATATCTCTACTACGCATTGCAGAAATAATTGAACTAATTTTGAAAATTAAACAAAAAAAATTGTGGTGTACTTCGATTATTTAAAATTTTCTTTTTAGTAGTTAATTTTGTGGCTTAATGAAACAATTAGTATGGCAATGTGATAAAAATTATTAGTGCTGGAGGTTAAAAAAGTATATATAGTTATAAAGGTTCCCAAACTGGGTGCCATAGCACCCACGGGTGACCTAAGGGATTGGCACTTTTTATATAAAATTACTAAAAACGAAAAGAAAAAAAAAATTAAATAGGGAATGAACAGTGAATTTTAGCATTACTTGGCACTATTTTTTGTTTTTATTTTCAAACTTACTCTACTGCTCTAAGGGTATTGGTATCTTAAAATGCCATTAACGAAACCAGTGTACTTTTTTACATTACCGATATTTATTTTCATACTTAACTCATTATTATGCTATCGACTTTGATAAAGTTTCGACTGAAATTGGTATTAATATTGCTTCAAGCCACAAAATTAATTACAAAGGGAATTTCTATAAAATGAAACTGAAACTTTACAATTGTTTATATAAACAATTACATTTATTAATTTACTTTATATTTGATCAAATCAAATTACAACCCGTAATGTGAGCTTTGTATGGTATATAACATAATTTACAATATATATATAATGTTTAATCGAAAAATAGTAAAAATTAAGAACTAAATAAAGAATATATGCTGGTTTCCGTTTTCAAACAAACATAAATTATCTATAATATTGTATTTTAATAAGCATTTTATAGACTGTGTTTGAATAAAATAAATAACAATTTTAATGGGTAAATATTTTTTTATCAGAGAAGGAAACCATTTTTTGTAAGGCAGTCAGTAACAAAAAAACATTTTCAAGAATATGAGTTTTTTAAAATGAATTTGAAATATTTATTACTTGCATCATTTGTAACAAATGAATAGTAATAATAAAAAAAAAATATTCATTTAATATGATGATGAAAAAAGGGTAATAAAAAACTTTAAACAGGGTTTAGTTATGTTTTATTTATTCCTTCTCTGATTTTTCTTATTAATTATAAATTTTATATATACATATTCATATTTGGCACTTGAAACTCCATATTTCATTTTTTGTTTTTATTTTATAAATTAGATACAATATATTTACATATGATATATTTTAATAATATTGTCTAATTGCAATGCATACATTGGCAAATTATTTAAGTTATACAGCTTTATAATGTAACTACTTTAATTTGTAAGTGATCTTTATTACATATAGAAATTCGGGGAGACTCAAAAATTTACAAATATAACTCAATTCACTTTATGATTTACACACAATATTTAATTTATACCCTAGTCAATGTATAAGACATAATTATGATTTCTATAGACATATTTTCTTCTTAATTTACTACTGTTCTGTTAGCATTGGTCTTGAATGTTCAACATGTTTACATGCTCTTGGTGAGGGAGATAATTAATGTAGGTATCAGCTTGTATTAAGTGACTGGTACATTATTGTACCAGAAATTTTACATTATTGAACTGTCTAAAGGAGCAAATAAATGTGATTTGATTGTCATTGAAAGTAATATTATGTATTGCAGTGGATATACTACTATACTTTGGAGAAAACAAGTAGGTCATTCCATAACCTAAGTAACAAAGGTAATTCAAAATTAATTTTCAATGGATATAAGACATAGGTTCTTGTTGTTTTATACACACACACACATATGTATATATATATATATATATATATTCATTTATAAAATAACATTGCAAATTTTGTCTCATTTCGATTAATATTTCAAAATAAAAAAAAAAAAAATAGCGAGAGGCATATGCGTGATTCCCAGGGAAACGGCAAGTTCTAAGGGACGAGTTAAAAACAAAAAAAATCAATTTTTTAAAAAATTACTCATATTCTGTAACCAAAGTTAATCATTTGCTAGCATCAATTCAAGTAATATAAAACTAGATAATTTACAATAAATTGTAGATAAGACCTGGCCTAGACAAATCAGACTTTCAAAGTCTCATTATTGGAATTTAAAATGTCTAATGAAAAAATAGTTACTACTCCCGTTTACAACCTAAAGACTAGAATTAAATAGTACTAGAATGAAGCATGATTCATGTGTCAGCAGAATGTCTGCGACCTTCATCAAGGTCTCTTCTGCAATGTTGGCTGGAAATTAGGCCTGGAGATCATGAAAACAAAGATATTGCAATATAGAAGCACATTTATGATGATACCCAAAATTCCTTTTACGTCCCAAAATTGTAAGGATGTGAAGGAAGCTTTTTTCATCAAATCATAGGACGTACGTATTTGGATATTGAGTTCTTGCAGCTCATATATAAACACAATTTTGTTCTAATGAATAGATTACCTTTCGCAACTATTATTCCAGTAGCTTATTAACTAGAATAAAGACTACTTCTAACTTAATGCATATTTTAAAAATCAAGAGTTAGCTTTAATAATCTGAAAGCTGCAGTGAATGCATCTACGGTACGGTATTTACCGTTTTTTTATGATAAATAATAATCCCTTACAAAAATATAAAACATCTGAAATAGCTGATCATAACACTTAGATAAGTAGGTGAATTCTTTAAAATATCTAAGGAATCCAGAGCATATAATTTTTAAGATATTTACCACCAAAATTGCCTATTCCCTGAGAATCACCAATATTTAATTGTTCTGTTGGTAGATGTTGTAACTGCTACATTTCTTTCGTGCAAATTGTTAGCTACGTAGTACGAATCTATCATTAAAATGGTTCAGAATTTTTAAATTGATGGCTTTTGGTAATAATCGACAAAATTTGGGGAATACAAGACCTTTTTATACCTTGACATTGAGTAGGTACAATTTAAAATACCTAGAGGAACCGACAAGAGGGTAAATATAACCTTATAAACTGGGAGAGTATTATTTTTCCTTTTTGGGTTAGATTCCTGGATAATGGGAATATGTACGGTGCACAGTGGTGGAAAGTATGTGAAAACCCTCAAAAATGAAATGTGTCTAATAGTGTGGTTTCTTACACTCAAATACTTATTAACGAACTCACTGTAATTGGTTCTTCCATCAAACAATACTTGTGAGCTGTAGACCAAATCTTGCAGAAAAAGTTAGTTTTTACTCGTTGTTGTTATTTTGTATTAAGCTAATCAACAAAAAATATTTAGGTCAAGTCAAGCTCAACAAAAGCTAGTGTACAAATCGTAGTTTTTTAAAAGTAGGATATATTTGAATTTTTTTTTTTTTTTCTAAATTTCTAAGTCCACTTCCAATTGAATACAGGAGGAATTTCTTTTTGCACATTTTTGATAGACCGAAAAAAATTAAATTTATTAACATTTATGAAGATTTGAACAATTTAAAGGTTTTTGCACAAAAACGGCAGTTTCCTGCGGCATGGCGCTTTTCTGTTCACGGGCTCTTCTCTGCTAGTCCACAAACATGGTTGATCGGCTTTGATGAACAGAGTGAATCTCTTGTAGAAAAAGTTTAGCAGCAGGTATATAATATTAACAGGGCTTCGATAGTTGCATTAGCCCAGTGGTCACTTATGGATGCCAAACGTGGTCACAGACCATAGCTCAGGAGAAGAAATTACAGGTGTGGCAAAATAATATTGGAAGAAGCATTATGAATGTGAAGAAAAGAGATCGAATAAAAAATGCTTGGATTCCGAAAGAAACAGGACTCCTTGACACACTGAAGATGACAAGATTGGGCAAGGCATTTCCTTCGATGTGAAGATGACAGATGGTCAAAAATTGCCACGGAATGGACTCCATACGACCTTCAAAGACGAAGAGAACGTCAAAAGAAATAATGGAGTGATATGTTCAAGTGGATGGCAGGACCCCACTAGTGGAGAGCTGCTACAGACCGCGATGTCTGGAAGAAGAGGTGGAAAGAACTCGCCTCCCAATAGGGCTGGTCACCCCGGGAAGTGCTGACTATTACTCGGGAAGGCCTATGCAGGAACGGATTCAGAAAGATGGAATGAAAATTGATAGAAGTTAATGTTTTGTCAACTATTATATATATATAAATCTGTTTATTTATTTTTTCTCTTTATATTCTTTAAATGTTTATATTGTATTTTGTAATGATTTTAATTTATTGCATAAATAAAAGGCTGTTCATCTTCATCATACAATATTAGGTTAGAAGTATGTAACTTTGAATTTGAATTTACTAGTGGTATTGAATCACAGCTTTAGTATTGAAGCTTAAATTACCTGCGCTAAACAGCTACCCCAATCAAGGTCTAACAAACAAATGTACCTGTAAAATCCACGCAGGGTCTTAAGCTCAGTACTTCGTAAGGAATTACTTACTGTTTCTTGACCTACGGTTATATTGAAATATAAGGAAGGTTCTGGTTTATTAATTGCAAGTAAAACATTTAATAAAAACACTGTGTAAAATACCTGTTTATGGACATAAAATTTCTTGGATTATCTTAAACTTTAGTGCTCAACATTCCTAGGTGATAAAGGAAGACACTGCTGGTTAAATTTAATTGCGGTTACTATAAAATACTAAAGTCCAAAATGAATCGGCCTTGGGTGTTTTGAGCAAGCAAGGTGTGGTCCACTTTGAACCCGTAAGCTTAAACAATTACGGGGGAAGTCCAGTGTAAATATTTGAACAGATTATATAATGGCTTATTGATTAGGCCACCTGACTTGGCGAACCGGAAAAGTGATATAATTCACCATAACAATGCCAGACTGCGCGTATCTAAGTGACACGGCAAAAACTCTTGTACCTTGTGTGGGAAGTTGTACCTCATCCTCCTTATACACCATATTTTGGACTAGCAGATTACCACATTTTTTCGGTTGCTACATCATTTTGAAAAAAAGGAGAATATGGCAAAACAGGCGGAGAAATAGATTCAGCAATAAAAAATGTTTGGCAACAAAGGCACAATTTTGTTGCATCTGGGATTGACAGAATCCTATATTATTTGTTGGAGGTAATGGAATGGCATGGCATTCTCCATGGAGAATACTTTGTGGATTAAATGGAGGTTTAATATAACGTTAATGTACATTTCATAAAATGTTATTAAAATTTGGACAGAACTTTTTTTACAACTCTATACAAGAAGTTATGTAATAGGAATACATGCTTAATAAGTAGGCGTTTCTTACAATCCAATTGAGGGCCAAGCACAACTTCGAAGTGACAGGGTGTAGTTCAGAATGATGTCTCGACCCCATTGTCTGACCGCAGCTGATATAATAATAAATATATTAGCTTCACACTGAGGGAATCGAATCTAGACTCGATAGTTACAAGTGCTTGCCTATTTCCAATAAAATTTTGGAAAATCCTTTTGGTCCAAGCCTTGTGTCTATGCTTTGCTGGTAGGTGTAAACCAAACCATCAATTCTGTCATTAGATAATATTAGTTAATTTCTATTAATTGTATTTTAACAACTTTTTTAAAAAAATATTAAATTATTCTATTAAAATGTTTTCACTTTAAGGGAACTATAAGAAAGAAAATGGTGTTTCTTTTCTATGGATATCTAGTCCAATATTGGTCATAATATTGAAGTATTCAACTTTTAAAAAAAATTTATATCAAAATAAAATGGAATATGCAATTATAGTGTTTGTATAAATACGTATGGAATGTAATGTCAGTTAAATTAACTATATGTTCGGAAAACATATTCAGAGATATATTTTTACTAAATATTAATACGCTAGCATCTGATTGCTGGACTATACAATGTCAGAAGGGATGGGATTTGTCGAATTGTGTTACTTTCCACTGCTATCTGTTAATAACAATTAGAGCTGGTGGGTATGTCACAGAACAAGGGAAGCACAGCTCAGCAAAATAAAAAGGATTATTTACATATTTACACAGGGCCCATGTTTGCATAGGGCTCCGGCAATGCGGGTTGTAAATACAAAGAGTTGGCATTCACTCGCTGATTAACCACGCGAGAGATCGATCCATCTATACCTCGATAATCGATATGTCGACGGTTGCGATGTGTGAAACGGTGTACATTACGTCCATGTTGTTCTCCCTTCGTATCTCAGTCTGCCGGATCGTCTCCTCGAAGGTATGCCTGTAACAAAAATTTAATTGAGTGTTTATTTACCCACGATACTATTTATTTATGTAAGGTTAGCTGGTAGGTACAAATCATTAATTAGTTTTATAGTTTTAATAAATTTATAGGTATACACGCAAATATATGGAAAACAAATGAAGTGACCCAAATTGTGTACTTCGCATGCGTCCGACAGTTTGATCCTTGTTTTACATCGTTTTGGAAATTGCATAAATAATTGAGAAGTTAACGTCTATATACAATAAGTATTACAAAGACTGATGGGTATATAAACATACATAAGTTATTATTCTGATAACTTCAATTTTGCTGTGGTTTGGCGAGCCTATTCCAGAGGTCACGCGAAATAATTTGAGAATGGATTATTCTACTTCAAACAGGATTTCGAATCTTACTATTTCAAATATTCTTCACATTTTGGGCAGGTGTTGAAGTGTAGGTATCCTGGCGTTTCTTATATTTTACTGAAAGGCCAAATTTTTTTTTTTTTTTTAATAACTTTATTGAAATTTACAACTGTATATTACATAATAAATTTAGTAAATATGGTCTTAGTTAAAATGGAGTGTTACAGGCGTGTAGAGCAACTACCCATTGGTAGCACTCTAATGACATTTTACATTAGCTGGTCCCGTGGCCATCTTCTTTTCAGGCGCCTCGGAGGATTGTCAGGAATGGAAGAGGATGCAAGGTTAGAAACTAGGGGGTTTTAGTGGTTAGGGAGTTTATAATGGAAGGAGTGATATCTGGTTCGGGCTATAAATCGGTTACACAGATGACATTAAGGTCTTTATGTATGATTTTATTTGTGACAAAGTAAGGAGCATTGAGGATTTTACGAAGGATTTTGGATTGTAAGGATTAGAATACGAGAGGAATTCGACGGTTTAGTGGAGCCCCAAAACTCAACTCCATATGTCCAGATTGGCCTTATTACAGTCATGTAGATAAGTCTTTTGTAATGTGTTGGAAGTTTAAAACGTTTGTCTAGTAAGTGCTGTAATAGTCGAAATCGACGTGCAGTTTTCTGTTTTCCAGTCTTGTGTGAGGATCCAAATCATTTTATTTGCATCAAATGATAACGTAGTTCCTCCATGTTCTAGCTTCTACCAACAGAGTTCCGCCGAAAAAAAGTTGGGAACCACTACCTTAGAGTGAGATATCTCTCTCTCTCTCTCTGAATGAAGGTTCTGGATCTAGCTAAGAGTGGAGAGGATAAATAGGACATTATTCACTATCAAATTACAGTTTTATCAATTAACTCGAATTGATAACTATTACCAAGGGAATTTTGCAAGAGTTAAGGAGTTATTGTTATATATGAATCCCTTGTCATTCATTGTTGCTATTTTGAAAAAACCTTGATTTTTGATAGCTATTCTTAAGCAACCTGAGGTAAAATAAAATAATTCATTCAATCTTTCCATTTCAGCTTAAATAGTCTGTAGGATATACCGTAATTTTTGTTCCAGATGAAGTATGACAAGAACAAT
>NW_027108947.1:256421-297784 GCF_000696795.3 Halyomorpha halys
ATATATTTAACAATTATTTATTAGCTTAAAACTTATGGCCATAAAATCAACGAATAATTACTCAAATGAAATCCGAAGTTAGTGGAAAGTTATGTAATGAGGGTCACCAGTGACAGATTCAACAACTGGTTACCGTTTGCAGCAGGTCCCTGTTGATTCAAAATCGTATTAGTAAATGTATCATACGTTTAGGCTAGGATTCAGTGGTAAGTTGATAAGTATATCAACATACATAAATTGTATATAAACAAGATAAAATGGTTTAAGTGGTCTTAAAACTTTAAAAAATAACTAAAAAACAAACAATAAACTTTATTCACAAAGTGAAATATCCACCCCCTCAGGCATCATCTACATTTCTGTTATTACATAAGCAATTGTTATTATTATAAAATTAGCGAGTATTTTATGTAAAATTTTAATATAAATGGAAGTCGCTAAAGCGTTGGTTTATTTTATTTTTTAGAGTTTTTAAAATTGTAGTTTTACTTTTTCAAATAATTCATATAAATCACTTTTACGGTTTCATTTAATCTAACAATAAGTTTTAAATTAATTTTAATTATTAATTAATCATTTAATTGATGAATTGTAGATAAAAAAAAAAAATAATTACAAAAAAACCAAATGTTTCAAAAGCTACTCATTTGGTTCTTACTTTATGTTATTAAAATATATTCCATATCTTTAATTAGTAACTTTTTTAAAAGTTTAATTTAATGCATACCTATTTAAGAAACCTTTCCACCACTAGCCAACTAATATTAATGCTTAGAACTCCTCCCATAGGTAACCCCTATAGCCACTAGAATATCCTATTATTATTAGTAAATTTTCCGTAATTGCAAACTAGATCCAACCCCTTCACATAAATATCGTTGGTACAATTTCAAAGTAGCGTATCTGAAAATTTCTAAGTGAATTAGGTTTGATTTATGGTCGCAGATTTAAGGTAGTAGCTAATTTACATTACATTACAGATACTTGATAATTGATATTACTAATTATATGGGATGTCACGTATTATGTTAGATGTATTAGGTATTGTAAAGAGAATAGAGAGGCTCTTTAAAATACAATACACAGAAGATTGCAAAATTGGCAGATACACCACGTTGTCTTTGCACCGACCATATGTTCTTTATTCTACATTAGTAGATGGCTTTTTTCCATTTTTTGTTTCTAATTTATTGTAAGTCTAAGGCAAGTAAACGAGAGGAAAAAACTAAGTAGGATTTAGTCCTCGTCTAGTCACAATTCTCAATAAATCCAGTTTTGTTATTTATTTATCTAAAACAAATTTGTCACATTACAGCTATTATCATTATTCAAAAGATCCATATAAGAATTGAAATTGTCTGTTTATACCTGCGTGAGTTGTTGACGATATTTTTCCGAATCATTAAAATTATTATTTTCTTCAGTTCCCCCCAGTATTAATTATATTATTAATTGTTACATTTTTGAATAGGTTTGTGTAATGTTTTTTAATCTTTGAGGCTACCATAACCGTTTTATTATATTTATACTAAAGATATGTCAATGCTTGGAATCCTGATTGACGAATAAATTATATGATAAACTAGTTTTCTTGTAAAACTGTTTAAACAATCTTTATTTATTAATTCCCACCTTGCCCTACCTGATGCACAGCAAAGTCGCTTGAAATTCAATTATCTTTTGTTTTTCTCTCTCTCTTCTTTTTTCCTATTTCTTCTTCTGCAACTACCCTTCCCTTTCGTCTCCCAGGAGCTGCTTGAAGTGCCTTCCTCTTCCTCTTCTTGAAGTCTTGCAGGTTTCAGTGGGCCTACTAAACTTTTCTTAGTAATGCAAGTTAAAGCTTTGAAAATAATAATATACAGTCTTTTCATAAATTTTAAAATTATTAATCTGGTATTAGTTTGATATAGTAGTTGGTAGGAAAAAAACTTCCCAATGCAGGCAATCTAGTTATAGTTGTATGTTAAGTGGTTCAAAGTCCATCTTCTTCTAGGATTATCAGAGGTATTCCATGATTTAATAGACAACCAAAATTAAACTTCATCATTCATGTGTCCAAATATTCAGCAATTTATTGTTGTAGGTGAGTTTTTCAAAATGGGTTGGAATAATATACTTTTTTTTGTATTAAAAGTATAAGTCCGAAATGTGTTTTTATAATAAAAGTATAAAATGAAGCGGTTTTTAAAAATTTCATTCTCATACGAGGACTAATTGGTATTAACTTGTTTTGATGAAAACCTAGTTAGTGAATGTGTTCAACAGTGAGATTCCTATTCCTATATGAATCCCTATTCCCTAATAAGATCTTAATGTCATCCGCATACGTGGTGAGAATAATGTCAGGGATATGAATATATACGATATCTCTGACATTATCTTCAGAATAAACTGATTTGAGAATAGGACCTAGGTACACAACCTTGAGTAACACCAGCAACTAAAAAAAGAAGAATCGAGATCCAAAATTATTATTTATTTTGAACATTCTTATTCAAAAGTAAAATGAAACGATTTTAAAGTTCAAAAGTAAAATAAATTTGACAACTTTAAAGAGATATGCTACTCACTAAGGACATTGTGAAAACTGGCTATAACTAAAAATTTTCGATTTTTAAGATATGACGTTGTTGAAAATAGTAAGCGATATTTGATATAATTATTAAAAAGTCAGCAAATGAATTTATTAAGAAAAAACAATCCAGAGATTTTAATATCATAGCAATGACTAGATATTGTTATTAAATTTTTATGGCTATTGCTGTTGTAACATAACCCAAGGTGGTTACAACTATACATAGAATATTTATGAGTAGGCTATAGAACGCTACGGGTCTATACCCGAGCTATTGGACTATACCCACCGAGCGCTATTCATTGTCGCTATACTGCTCGCTAAGAGGGACATATTGGATAGTTTGCTTTATCGCTTATGAGTTATTAAACCACTATCTCTGGCCTCGAATAGTGTATAACGTTTGACCATTCCTCTCAAGCTTTATTACAGTTTTGGTATTGAAAAATTAGTGTTGGTTTACTTATTGAAAAATGGATATTAGAATATTTATGAAGTGTACCAAAGGAATGACCTCAATACTCATGAAACTGAGAGAGAGAAATGCTTTATTCATCTATGCTGTTCAAATACATCGAGTAGCTACATTACACAGCATACTGATCAATCCGTGATCGGGCATATATAAATTACATATATTTACATGATATAATAAAAAGAAAGAAAACAGTTTTTTCCCCCACAGTTTCCTTTAACAATCAATTTCAGTCTATACACTAAATACAAATATTTCAATTTATTCCCTTTTTTATCCCTTCCATTTCACCATTTCACAATTTTTATTTCATTTGATCGACAAATTCACTATCCCGAATTCACCCTCTCAAATGACCTGTTAAATAAAGTCACTATTAGACAGCAATGTGAGATCAAACCAGAGAAATAGTCACAGCAGTAGATCAGTTTACAGAAACACAAAGGAATAAATACATTTTACCAAAACAAAACTAATACAAAAATTTAAAGGAAAATATAATAAAATTTTGGTTAAAAGAAATACTTGATTGGATAAATAATTTTAAAAAAAATTAATAATAGTAAATAAATTTAATGAATAAATAAGTTAAAACACACAAATCGACAGGTCCACATACTAAAATAAATAGTCTCCGAGGTAATTCCCATGCAGATGAGATATTTTCCGCCAAGATCACAATATTCCCAATGCTAACACCAAGGCCTTCTAAGAAGCTCCTTGTTCTATCTGGTATTGTTCCGCAAGATCCAAACCAGAGGCCTCTCACGGTGAACTCTCTCTCTCCGAAGGTCTCGCGGAATTTTTCCTTAAGGAAAGGGACGCATTTTTATATATTTCCTATTTTTCTCTTTCCACTCCACCTTCCTGTTTGAGGTAATTTCTTACCGTCGGATCCAAGACCAGAGCCGCGTCTCCGATTTTCGTAAATGCGACAGTATCGGCGTATCTTACGAATCCATCGGTGTCAACGCAATAAACCTCCTCGAAGCAGGTGATCTTTTTTTGCAAGGATCTTCAAAACGTCAATTCTTCATTGACCATGTGGTGCCGGCGTGTTATAAGGAGGGAGTTGTTAGGGGCATTTTCCTAGCACATGGGCTGGTTTTTCAGACTCTCTGCCTCAGTATATGTACCAAGTAATCAATAATATTACTATCCAAATATAGGGAAAAAAAATGGTGCAGATACTAACACGACGTTCCTTAATTTCACTGTATTAAAGGTAAGTGACAGTGCATTTTAAATCATTTTTATATACCCTAAGATTTTTTACTGTATATATTTGAGCACTTTCAGCGTCCACTATTAGATAAATAAGCTACACTCGGTTTGCTAATGTAAATTCTTTAACAAATCATATTTTACTATCAAATTTTCATATATATATATATATATATATTTTTTTACGATTCATGATTCCCTACTCCTACTTCTTCATTTCTTATAAAATAAAAAGTAATATAGTAAATAAAAACTTACCTTTTCCTAATCCAATTTGACTGCAGAAACGTCCATCATAAACTAACTTCTTAGACTATAATATTGTATCTAGTGGGGATATCAAGCAATATATTGACAATGTTATTAATCGATTAGGCGCCACCAACTTTATTATTAGAAATGCTCTGATGAATAATGATCAGCATCATATTAATTGGTAATATTACAACATTAAATATTGTTAGTTAATATTTCACTATCTTCAATTCATTGCTCTTACGAGTACCAATAAAATTACTATACAACATTTTTTCCTAAACTAATAAACTTTCGAGCATGGATTATCTCCAGGCACGGAATATATTTTACACGTGAATTTTCTTGTAGCTCAGTAGCTTGTTCTTCTACGTGACTTTGTAGTTCCTACAATATGGATTGTTCTCTTCTAATTTTGCTCAAGCCGTTAACGTATTACGGAGTAAAACATCCTTGATTGTCCTCGATGTCTTCTGACTTTGTCCATCGCCTTCAATAGATTTCTAACGAAATGCTGAAACCACTTCATCACACATGGTACATATTTTCATACCGATACCAGGACTTTCGCAATATGTTTCTGAGGGATAATATGTGATCCTATAAAAGTCGTCTTGCACGGTTTCGATCTACTTTCTAGAATGGACCTACACAGTTTTTATACCAATGGGATTGGCATATGTGTCTGTAGTTTGAGCATTTAACCTAGCTTCTAACGCGGTATCTCCGACTTCCTTTCAATTTTTTTTTTTCTCAGACCTATTTCTCTCACCTTGGTTCCGTAATAATATATTCTTCCATTAATATGTGTTTTTGATTTCTTATTCAACCCCATCTCTATTTTTATTTAAACTTCTCATGCATTGTGTAAATATAGTATAAATGGTCATTGTACAAATTGATATGCTTTTTATGTTTATTTCTCCTAGTTTTATAAATGATATTCTAGAAAATTTTAAAATCATAAGGAATTAAAAAGGAAATTTCAGTGTCTATGCATCATTACCTCTGTTAGACGATGTCCTCGTCCGAGTTGACCTCGTGTCAAATGGGCGGAGGCGGTGGCCCTCTGGGCCTGGGGGCGGGTGACGCTGAACTTGGGCTGGACCCCGAACTCCACCCATCGGAGACGCCAAGTACACCCGCATGGAGGACTCCTCGCGGTCGCCGGACTGTGATGGGCACAGTAGTACCTGCCATCTGCCTCTCTGCTTCCTTGAGACAGGACTGACACTGCGTCTGGCAGAGGTCGGGCTTCAGCAGAGGGCCGTCCAGGCTCTCCTCAAGCGAAGGTACGAGCAGCTCTTGCTGTAGTTTAATAGTTAATTAAAATTATATATGGAAAATAGAAAAGGTAGAAGGAAAATCTTATGCTGCAAGGAGACAATCTTCATGTTGTAATAGATAGTGTATCTGACTAGCCAGATGTATTTTGAATCTTGGCGCAATTTTTTTCTTGATTGAATAGAATTTACACACTAACAAGTTAGAAAATCCCGAGGGAAGAACAGGGAGGAATGGTTATAAAGTGGAAAAGTAGAAAAAAAAGAGAGTAGTGATGGATTACCTTTTCAAATTTACTAGCCTGTAGATTACGTGAAAATAATTCGGTGGTAATTGGAATAAAGAAATGATGATTGACTTGGACTCAAACAAATATCATTCCCGCCAGCGAGATGGGAATTTGTTCATTTAAAGATAGACTGAGCAAGGTTTTATGAATTGTCTTCCAATCCATTGTCTATAAATCCAGACTCTACTATGAGCTAAGAAAAATTGAAAAAGATCTTATTATTATAGTATTATTCATAAAAAATTTAATTATTATGATTTTTGAGATTGTAATTTTTAAAAATATACTCGTACAGTGTGAAGGGCAGATTTTCTATTCTGTTATGTGATGTTGCTTTTGCATAATGGGTGATAACGTATCTTGTTATTTTTCTTTAAACATGGGTAATATTTTACATTATATTTATGTTAATTAATCAATAGTTACTAAAATATTTAATTAGTTTTAAAAAATTGTGATAATTACGAACCTGTACCTTGTTATGTTCCACAGGGTCCCTTACTCCGTATTCCGTATGTCGGGTGGCCAACAGCTTTCTCTCTGCTCCAGGAACGACAGCTCGGACCATATCCTCCGGTGAGGGGAACCTCCTGAGGTATGCCGTCACGGATAGCACTGCAGCCAGCTCCGAGAGTACGAAGGCGGCTCCTGCGCTGAAGAAGGACCAGCCGTAGCGGTACTGGAAGGTTGGATTGCTGCCCCTTCTAGGTCGTTCCAAGCTGACATCTGACACCACTGAAGCAAACACCACGAGTCCGCTGGCTAGGGAAAGACCTACAAATGAAATTGTGAGTGATTAAGATAGAAACGGTGTAAGAAGATGGTAGTCATATTTAAGACCACTCCACATTTTTGTTACACTTATAAACTTCTTTCAAAATCTTGTAATTTACAAGTTAGTAAAGTTTTAACCATTAGTGTATTGACTATTACATGAGAATCATTTGAGAAACAAGTTCTCATAAGTAGCACTTCAGTTGCTATTCTACACTAGGATGTCCCGAGGCCATTGTCTTTTCAGACTTTTCTGTCCCTTTGAAAATCTGAAAAGGGTAATCAAGAATAGATTAAGATGAAAAATCAAAAACTAGTGAGTTCATGTAGTTCGTATTAAAAGAAATTATATCCATTTCACAACAAATCTGTAGCACATGGATCATCATCTTTCTGGACATCATTTGTGATGTAATGAGGAGTATTAAGAATTCTTGAAATAAACGAGTTGGACAAAAAGGAATTTGATGGTTTTTGGAATCACAATATCCAAATAAGCCTTGTAATAGTAATGTCTATCCAATTTTTGTTATAAAGTGGAAATGTGGACGGTTTTTTTCCGTGAATATAGGGATTGACGGAATCTATGAGAGGTTATTTGTAGGATCAATTTCGCATGATAACATCAAGTAAGACGCTTATCAAGATGGATTCCAAGATCAACTGGAATAAGTAGAAGATTATTAAAGCTTGCTGTTAGACACAGTGTCGTAGGTTCCGATGATGGCACTCAAATCATATTCTGTATTTTAAATTGCATAAAGAAATTCATGTTTCAAATGTTATATTTTATAAACCATATCGATATTTTTTTCATTTCGTAACATTCCAAAACCTTAGGTTTTGGAGAAGTTCTGAACATTATATAGAAAAGAAAATTTAACTCGATATTTTAACACGACTCCTGACTTGTCTTAATAAATTATTCGCCACAAGCGAATTCGAACTCAAGATAAATAAACAAACTACTTGGCACCTTTGTTAATTCTTACTAAAAAGTAAAACAATGATTTCCGTGTTATGCTCTCAACCTTATTAGATTAAAAGAGAAAAATATTCCTTGTTTTCAAGAAGTGCATTTTATTGTTACTTCCACTGTGGAGTGGACCCTCCCCACTGTTGTACCCCCCCGCATTCAGGGGACCCACTCTTTTATAATGCCCTGTGGTAAAGGAAGGGCCAAATTGATTGTATATTTATTTTAATTTTAGGTTTTTTAGGTCTTTATATATATATATATATTGTGAATGCAAATTTAGAGGGTAAGAAAAAAATATATAAACTGGAAAGAAACCTTGGGGGATAGGAAACACAGTACCTTACTCTAAGTTACCCTGCTCCTTGTTATTGTAGGATGCCGGCGATAATAGATGAAATGAGTTATTAGAATTATCTTTTCTTTTCTTTTTTTGTTTATCATGTGCAATAGAACTAGGTAGTCTTTTTACCTTGAGTGTTTCCATGAATGATCCCTTGAATCCAAAGTCGACCCACAGGGGACACAACGTAATGCATATTTTGTCTGTCATAGGCTAAATAACCTGAGTTTAGAAGTTAGGAGTCAGTGCCTTAGCCAACAGTTTATCTCACTCACATATTTATTAATTAATCAATAAATTGAAATTACAAAGTATTTAGAAGCTTGTAATAAACCCTTTAATAGAATGGAGCAAAGTGAAAACGACCTTCCTCCTAAGTATCTATAGTAGTATATATTAGTACTCATAGTAGCAGTAATAGCGAGTACTAAGGCCCGGGAGTAAACTGTTATTAGTCAGTTCCAAGGGGAAGATAATTTCTCTTTTATCACTTTTATAGGGAATCTTGTGGCGATATTAGTTTCTAGAGGAGCCTTATAAACTTATGGCCATAATAACTTGGAAATATTTGAGTGTATGTAACAAAACAACAAACAAAAACATCAAGGGACTTAGAGACCACATTAGGACTTAGAGACAAGGAGGTCATATTTACTGGAGAAAAATATTTTTTGGGCATTTATGTGTTTCAAATTAGATTTTTAGTCACAGATAAAATTAGAAAAAAATTATGATTACCTTTCCCTTGCACTTCATGAAGATGCAATCTAACAATATCAGTTTGAGGCATATTGTTTAACGGAAAATAACAAGAGGAGAAAAAATATTTTTAAAAAACCTAAAATTATTTTTCGACTAAACACTCCAACCACCTATTGGAAGGATTACTGTTTCTCTTTATATTCCAACCCTTTCACCATCATGTGCCACATTCATCAACACGAAACTTTTAACATCAGTGGTGCAATGCTATCCCTTTAGGGTATTGTAAATAACACACTTCGACTGTATTTAATACAATTTAATCCTTTCCATTGTTCAAGATGTAGTTATTAATTACCGAACCTTCTATCTCGGTTTTATATACGCATGTAAAAAAAAAAATTAAGTATATAAATGAAAGAAAGATGGTAGTGCGGTCAGTAAAGAACACAAATAATTAAACGTTTATTTATTTGTGCCAACATTTCGGCCAGAATTTCAAGCCTTCATCACGGTTAAGAACGAAAAATAAGATAACATCCATAATGAATAAAATGGGTTACAGAATTATTAGAAAATAACTAACATTTGCAAGCTCGGTAAATGTCTTTGTAACAACATTTTATATGAACTAATTTATTTACTATAAACTAAATAATACATAACAATGAAAATCTTCAGATGTAAATATCTACTAAACAAACCCTAATTTTCTAGTTGTGTCCATGAGGAAAACAGAATTCTCTTAAGTCGACTCGAATATGCTTAAAACATAATGATGTTCTTCTAAATTGCTTCGTTTTCCAAATTGGTTCCTCTATGGTTATCGGTCACTTCCAGGGAGTTATAGCGTATATTTATATATAAAGCCTGAAGCCTTACGCGACATATGCAAGTATTTTTTTTAAGAACCAAAGTTTACATTTTAGTACAGATGCCTTGATATTTTTTTTAGGACTAAAACTTGGCTGTATAAGACAACACCTTAACATCTTAGGAAACAGATCTTCCATATTTCTTTCTTGTCCAAGAAAGATGAATCCACTAATATTACAGGAAATATGGGTGTTAGGAAACTATTTCCAAATTATGACGGAATTGAATTTTTTTTCGTTGTTGTTTATTTTATATTTTATGTTGTAGTATTTTTTTTTTTATCATACTGAAAGTATAGAAAAATAAATGAGAGCAAAATGCGTTTTTTTTTTCCTCGTCTGGATATTTTATTTTGATAAAAAAATCTTCTGTAGTATCAATTTACAAAACATTTCATGTTGAAATAGATTTTTGTTGTTTTAAAAAATAATAATAAATAATAAAATGGTGGCTGAAAAGGTACAAAAATACTTAAGGTAAAAAATTAAGATTTCTAATACCCGAAATTGTTTTACAAATAAAGATAAATCAACATTTAGTGGATTTATTTTAACAAATATCACGGAAGCCTTAACGATAGAGGATAATCATTATGCACTACTTTGTATTAAATTTACGTCGCCTCTATTTAGGCGTAATATCATAGATAATATCGTGGATATCAGAACTGTCCATAATCCCAGAGATATTTTCCCGAATATATGCACAAAATGTTGACCTTTTATTATTTGCAAAAAAAAAAAAGTGCTTTTTTAATGTACTTTATCTCTGGAACTATAAAACGACGTCTTACTTAAATAGAAACTAAGTAAATATACTATAAAGTAGTTTATTATGATTAACGTAGTTATTTGCTGTTTCCATGTATCCGAGATAAATTCAAAAAATTTTAATTTTTTATTATTTGAAAAAAAGCTTTTTTTTTTAGTGTACTCAGCAACTATTTAACATGAAAAGCTCTAGGAGGGCTTAACCATCAGGAAATTCGTCTACTTTAAATCAGGTTTAATTAATTTTTATTGTACCGTAGGTAACTTTAAAGTTATTGAGGTATAAGTGAAAATGTTAGTCATTTTAATTAATCCTGTTATTTCTTGGGATTACATAACTTTGGTTATTCTGGGTATTTTATCTTTTATAAGTTTTTGATATTTAATTTATATATTTTATTTTACTCAGCATGATTATATTTATAGAGGTATATATTTTATAAATTCTGTTAATGTTCGAGAATATATATTATTATTATATTTTATTCCTTTGAATTCATTAGTTTTGAAGTTTGATAGTTTTGCTTTGTTTTTTTTAAAGAATCTACGGTAGTTGTTTGTTATTCATTCTTGTTTTTAATACCAATTACAATATTTTTTTGCAAGAAGGTTTGTGTAGATTGATACTGTAAAAAAAAAAAAAAATTCAAAGACCTCTTTGTGGGAAACAGTTCCACATGATTTAGAATTTATGGATATGAACTAAATTAATATAATTGTAGTAATGGCATCGCGAAGATTGAAATGAGCATGCAAGTAAAGTTTGGGCTATGATAAATGAAACTCAAAGAAGTTCGGGTGAACTTCCCAGGGGTGAACCTCGATGTAGGTAAAAGAACTGTGTATTGATCTTCAATTGTTAAAAGAAAATCAACTTCTTATAATCATGTACTTTCAATCAAACCGATCTGGACACAAAGAAATATAAAATTTAAAAAAAAATTGATCTTATCGGATTAGTGGAGTTAGCTATTGATAATAATAATAATTAATAATGATAATAATAATAATAATAATAATATTAAATATGTATAATATATCTAACCAGAATGTAATATTCTATTGAAGAATAAATATTATCGAGTCCGACCAAGAGATATTTTTATATGACACTATGTAGTTTAGAATATAAAGATGACGTTCAAATCTTTTCAAAGCCCATGATGAAAAAAAGAAGGATGGATATGAACCAGGGAAGAGATTACTGTTGGAACTATTCCAAGGGATCTCGCCTTCCAAGATGAGTGTGGGTCATCTATCGACCAACCATTGTAGATAAGCCAGCTAAGGAACTTAGAATATTTGTTTTGGGACATTTAGTTATTTAAAAGAATAATCCTGTAACATTGGGTCAATTGTTACTGATTTTGGACATTTCGCATCATTAACCGAACCAGAGAAAACAGACAAGTCTGAAATGTTTACTATTTCTTCGAGTATGAATGATAGACAAATCTTCCAGTTTATACTGTGTTGAGGCGATCAGAAAACAAAAAAGGCAATCCTTCCCCTCCGGACCCGCTAAGACCCCCGGGGAGCGACGGTCCTATATCACTTTTGAAATATTAGCTTAAAACGGAAAGAGGAAACTTTAAGATAGTTAAATCTAGCAATATTTAAAAAGCGCTTGAAATTGAAAAACGACATGAAACCCTCCACTCCCGCCCTCCATGGTAGCCTTACTTATCTGACTTCTCAGACAGACAATTATAGCGAGTAGGTTGGTCGATGTACGACATGTCACAATCTCACAAGAGGAGATCATAACATAAAAAAGGCAATCCTTCCCCACCGGACCCGCCCAGCTAAGACCCCCAGGGACCAACGGTCCTATATCACTTTTGAAATATTAGCTTAAAACAGTAAGTGGAAACTTTAAGATAGTCAAATCGAGCAATATTTAAAAAGCGCCTGAAATTGAAAAACAGCATTAAATAGAATCCTACAAAATAAAAATAGTTAACAGTATCAAAACATTTATACATTTTTATTCAATATATGTCTGTACCAAAATATGTATGTATTTTTTAAAAATTTAATTTGAAATAACTGTAACATTAAGATGGCATTTAAAATCATATACGCCTATTTGATATTAAATATCACTCTATTGTACATTCATGTACTGAGTCTTTTTCCGCCATAAGTGGGGCACATTCAGTTAAAGATATTTGTCGTCGTTGGAGCTATTTCATCCCTAAAGAGTTCACTCCCACCTAATTTAATTAGGTATCGACATTTTTTGGGTGCCGGAGTGGCTCAGTGAGTAAGGTTATTATGTTACTACACTATGTTACTTCTAACTCCATAATTGTACCCGGCTTTGAATCCAGCTGTGATAGATAATTATTTATTCTATTATTGGAGCCGTGAGTAAGTCCTATGTGTTCAGGAGTCCTACGGAATCCACTCAGCTTCTATAAAGAGAGCACATTTAGTTGGGGAAACAATTGGCGGTAGAGAGTTATCTTAAACAAATCACATACTTGCACAACAGTTGCTCAACTAACGGACCTTCCATACGAAGTGCGGAACTCTTGAACCTACATGGATTCTAGCAGTACAGATTTTATTTCATTTTTTTGTTTTTCTCCCTTTTAATAACCAGAAAATAAAAACTTTTTAATTCTTTCGAACATTTTCAGATATCAAGGATACAACCAACCCTTTCCCTTGCAAGTATAATCAACTAAGCACCTGACGCTAGCTAAAGCTGTTTTTAGCCTAGTTATATTGCAATCAAAACTGGGAGGGGGGGGAGGTTGGTAGCGGAGCGATACCAGTGGCAGCTGCTAGCTGAAAAAGTACTCCATCCCGGAACGTCGTTATTCAACGGGAAAAGGCCCCGGTGATATCAAATTTTAAATTCGTCCTGCCCCGAAGAAGAGCCTCCTTGAAACAACTCAATTTTCCTAAACACCCTCAGCCCCTGCAATATTACTAAAGCAGGCTTTTCTTTTCCTGTCCCACCCCTTTTCATAATCATATTTCGTTTCTTCCAGAACTTGAGCCGTAAACCTTCCTTATCACTCCGGTTACCAAACTTTATATTCAGCCCCTTTTCCCGTTATCAGCTATTTGATGACTTATCGATCTTGAAAAATTTAATATCTGATCTTAAACTCAGATTTGTGTAGGAATGAAACTTTGAAAACAAATTTTCAAACAATTGAATGCAAATATAACCTCTTTTTATCGGCATTGATTTTAGAAGCTGAGATTAACTTTTTAACTATTATTATTAACTTAATATATAATTAACTTTTTCTTTAAATTTAATTTTTTTAATTATTTATTATTCATTTTCTTGTGAACACTATGCTAGTTATACAACATAACTATTATTTCCTTTTTATTTTTTTGTTAATTATAATTTTCTCGTTTCTCCTCTTCCCACCCCAATTTTTAGTGATGTTTTATAATATCATTATTTTTATTTTTTACGTTATATATTTTCCTCTAAGCCACTAAAGCCAATTTCCATAGCCTGTATATTATTCTTAAGGGACATGTATCAGAATAAATATGGATTATTATTATTATCATGTTATTTCTTATCGAGATTGCGCTGAGGTGGGAGACAAGGTTCAAACACCAATAGATATAATGTTAATTTATATCTTTCGCACGAATCTTGATGTATTCAAGAGAACCGCTTGTTGAGCCTCTCTTAGCAAGTCAGATGGTAATTCCATTCCATACATTCCTGCCCCTGTTGACTTAGAGATCAGCTCTAGTCAATATTATACTTGTTGTACAACTACGCATGCTACATGGTACAACGTCTATAGTTCGGTCGCCAATTTCTAATATATACGGAGCTTCTCATTCACAGTTGTAATTTTGTTATTCTTTAGAATCGCAATCTTAGTTCTCTTTTATTCCCTGTTTGTGAGGAGTATGTCTTGTAATACTGGATTCATCCCAATACAGTTAGATAGTACCCTTTTCAAGTATCCTTCTTGATTATACTTACAATATGGCGTCCTTACCTTTAATAGATTAAATTTCTTCGCGAAGGCCTAATGGAAAATTATCAGTATCCGCTAGCACTCCACATCCTCCTGCGTTGACACCAACGTCACAGAGCATAACCGACATTTGTCGCATATTGTAGTGTTCTTTAGAACATGACTTCTGTATGATAGAATAGCAATAACCTGGTCATTAATGGGAACCACAGATTCCTCTCTTTCAGAGAATAGCATTCCAGTTTCCAACCATTCCTCTACCTTTTTTTTTTTTCTTTATTGTGGCTTCGTTCAGGTGGCTATAGAAATTTTCATGCAGCGATTTGTTTGGTTATTCTGTCTGTCGTTCTTAATGTACCGTCTGTCTGTACTGCTACAACCCATGCATGGGTCAATGGGGGAGTTCAGTACTTTATAAGGTATAGGATATAGAAGTACTGATACTAGACCAACAGTTGTGCAAGGAGATGATTTGTTCATGATCACGCTCTGCCAGATTTTTCTCCAATTAATGGTACCCACTTTATGAGGCTGGACAGACCCCAACCTTTCCGAACCAACAGGATTATAATATAGTTTCAATGTTTAACGTAGTATTTCAAATATCGAGAAGCAGGATTATAGCCTACATCGAAGATATTATTTAATAAGGAGCCATCCCTCAAGTTGGAAGTTTAAATTGTTAGAAATTTAAAATGTTGAGACAGTTTGAAAAACGTTTTTTATGAGAGATTCCTAATTGATTAAAAAATTATTTTAATTAAATAAAATATTCTTATTTAATTAAAACAATTTTTTAAGCTAAGCTGATAATTATCGGCTGTCCTAAATTCTACATATGTTCGATAATTTGTGGCATACATATAATCGATACTTTAAAAAAAATCATCTACCTCAGCATCCCTACATATAAAGTTTGAAGCAAGTATTCAATAAATTTTAATAAACTTGATCACCGGAAAGTCAGAGGTTCTTACAAACTCGACGAATCACTTCAATATTCTCCAAAACAGTAGAAACGAATGCACTAGTGCAGAAGTAAGAACTCAAAAAGAAGAAATCCAAAGAATAACGAGAAATAAGGGACCAAAGCTGAAATGATCGGATGGTAGGGCCGAAGACACTGGCAATATCCTGTAGGAACTGGATGGCATCGGTACAAAACTGATGATTAGAGAAACGGATTGAAGAAGGCAAAGACCTCCGGGCTTTGAGGCTGTAATGAAAGAAATATTATATCATATTGCATAAAGTGACCAAAATTAATAATTATATGATATATTATTAAGTAACAGATTCAAAATATCGGCTAGGAGAGAAAACAAACGAGCGACCAATAGAGAGCTTAGAGATGATGATTTTAGGTTTCTTCATAACATCCAATTAGAGATTTTGAGCCCAATACATGAGTTTTTGCAACTGATAGTGGAATATATAGGAATAAATAAATTACTGAAAGTGTCATGTTATAGCCATACTATGAAACTTGTTATAAATATCTTTAGGTGTTTCATTTGAGCTGTTGTAGGCTGTACACGCCTGGAAGAAACTTCTAAGCTGTTGTGATTATGTAAGTTGTACAGAATCAAAGTTAACTTTATCTCACGGAACTCGAGTTTGGAAAACTGCACAGAACTGATTTAAACACTTTGGTAGAAAATCCACCCAAGGAACTTGGTTTAACAATATCCAACAAAATAACAACCTAAAGTCAAAGAAAAATCATTCCAGAAAGAATTTTTTTTGGGGCTACCTATGTATGAAGGAAATGAATGGATATAATTCAATTTGACAAAAAAATAAAAGAAATTAGAAAAATAAAGTAAATCATTCTTTTTTAAATTATTAGTTACAAATGAATCCATTAGTCTATCAAATATAACTCAATAACTGATTTGTTTCTGAAAGCTTTTTAAACTAAATACTATACTCAAAGCGAACTTGGATTCCATTTTTCCATTGGATTGCATTTCATTTGGAAGTTGAAACTTGTTAATTAATCAATAATTTATTTCTTATATTTTTGTAAAGTTATAAAAACGTTGCAAACTAACACACAATGGAGTTTTATTTAAATAAGTTATAAATTATATCAGAAAAAAAAAATCTATCAATAATTTCGATGATAACTGACAGCTATCAATTCCTGTGGACAAGCATTTCTATAGTTCCTTATGAAATTATGAGTGATCGCTTGTGTGAGTCTGGTCTTAAATTCTTTCATCTCAAATCACAGGTGATAGACTCCATTTGGAATTTCGTTCAACATTTAAAAAAGAATAGCACATATTCGTCTCAGTAATCCTGCGATAAATAACATTTCTCAAACTTTTGTTGCAGGTGTTACGATTGCCATGGTAAGATAAAAACACTGGCGATATCTGCATAGACAAAAGGGATTGTGGGGAAAAATGTTTACTTAATATTTCGATAATTAATAAGGTAACACCCCTAGGTTTTCTGTTATCTACAAGTAAAGGTATTCGCCAGTGGTTATAATTCGATTTTTATGTATATAAGGGTATATTGTGTACATATTGTTTCGGGGGTTTAGTTATTTCCAAGGAAAAAATAACGTGGCGCCTAAAGAGCAATTTATTCTTTATTGTTTTGTCTTTTTTCCCTTTTGGCGATTATACTATTTTTTTTATTTTCCCTTAACTCACCCCTTTCTCCGCTGAGCGTGGGCAAGTATAAACGATAAATATATAACTGAGAATAGATCAAAATTTGCGGTTACACTGGATTGCTTCTTCTCGAACTCTAAACGTAAATATGACCTTAAGATTGTTCAAATTCTATCTATGATTAAGAATTAAAGTATAAGTTTTAATTATTACTCTCTTTCGTTGTCGTAATTTTCGAAAATGTGATTGATAACGTAATAGCAGAAATTGCGTGTACTTTGCTGCTGAAAACGTACTCTCTACAAATGGTGGTATCTCTTTTTTATTATTTTTTAAAATTTTATTTCGGACATCATTTTAATAAAGTAGTAATTTAAAATCAATTGAACTATATGTACACTCTCCGGTATTTTTTTTTAGAATAATTTTAAAATGAATTCTAATTAATGATATGTTTTCGGGATTGGATTGTGTTAAGGGTTTCTTTGGCGCTTCCAAAATCCTAATAATTTTAGAAGACATGACAATAAATCTACACTTATTACAATTAAAATTTAGGTTCATATTTTTTTTGCAGAGAATATAGAAATGCTTAATTCACTAACTGGAGTCATAACATTTATAGATAAAACGTTGGGATAGATAGCATGTTAATTCTGAAGTGGAAACTTTGTTAGTGTTTGACGTTGGAATTCTAGCAGACGAGGAATCTTGGAACCAAGTGGTTCAAGAAATCCTTCATCTCACCCCACATAAGTTTAATGAGGAGGGTAATATAGTGTCGGATTATTCAGGATGGAACTTGGGGAATGATGGATGTAAGCGGGGTATCTTCTAGTTAGGGTTAGGGATCGGCTATTTTGTCTTCCTTATAAACTTCAACAGTTGATTAAATGTTTTTCGGACCCAACAAAAGAGGCTGTAAGGATATAAACAATATAAGGATATAGGTGTAGCCTAAAAGTAACTCCTTAAGCTTTAGCTTCCACAATCAATTTCTATTTTATAGTGAGAATACTTGTATTTTCTAAATTAATTTATCTTAGTTTTCGGGTGCGAGTAGCCGGGGGGTAAGGCCCGTGGCTACTAACTCCAAGGACCCGAGTTCGAATCCGGCTGGGCAGAAAATTATTTTATGTTATACTGTAGCCGTGAGACAACTCCTGCAGGTTCTGGAGCCCTCCTGGGGTCCACCCAGCCTCCTAAATTGGGTAAAAATCTGGCGGTCGAGGGTGATTCTGACCAAATCAGCTCCTCGTACATCCGTTGGTCTAGTAACAGACATACTCCTTTACAAAGTATTGAATCCCTGACCCTTCATGGGTTGTAGCGGTACAAATTTAATTAATTTAACTAACTATCCTGTGTTCAGGTAAAAAATTAGTATTAATTAATCTATTTATTTTTGTCTTGGACCGTTTGGAAATACTTCCCCTGCTTCAAGATATACAATTTAACAATATGTTATTTAAAATATGTCTTTCTACAGATATATATAACCAATTAATTTTATTTCTTTTTGTTTGCTAGAAAAAAAAAATTGGTTTCATAACATAAATGTACCAAATTAACTGATCTGTCACAGCATTTTTGCGTGAATTAAAAATTTTTTTACGTATATGTATTTTTTTTTTTAATGTATATGTTACATATACGTTTAATGGGATCCTTTTCAGTGGGGGGAGTAGGAAAGGACCCAGTATCATTCATAATATTATTGGATTCTGGATACCAGGAATAAATTTCAGTCTTCTTATAAATTTAATGTGAATTCCAGGTATTTTTTATATAAATGGGTGTTCTTTTATTTTTCTTCTCCTCATTGTAAAACCTAACTCTATGAACGTGATTATTGCCTTTTAATTTTCTACCTGAATGTAAGATGGAAGAAAACAAAAAAGCTTAGATCAGATTGTGAAACACTTATTTTCTATTTTATGATTTTAAAAATTGAATATATTTGGATCAGTATTTCAATAGCTCAACTAAGTTCTTTAGTAATAGGAATGAAAATAATGTTATTTTCGGATTAATTTAATTACTACGTGTTGTAATATTAATAGATTAGATACAATTAGCGAGTCAAGAAAACATTCATATATTAAGTAATGAGCATTTAAAAATATCTATTTGTAATATATATTCTTGATCATTTTTTCAAGGATCAATAATGTAATATAATCAATATAAATTATTAGTATTTCCCAATAGCAGTTAGCAAAAGGATAATTCAAATAATTAACAGTTCAAATATAAATCATTTAATTAATTAACTAATTTATTATTTAAAAGTATTGAATATATATTGCATGATCTTAAGACTACTAAACTCAAGCTTAACTCCTCTCTCAGTACTGTAGCAACATAAAGATGAGGTTTTATTGGAGGGCTTCATGGCCCCAGGCGGCTATCACATTCCCCAGAGGAACAGGGCTTGGCCACTATACGACGATATTGTGTATTCTTTGGGCAGTAAGGGTCGTATCATGTCTGGGATGATAACATTTTGAGAAGCAGAATTAGGTCAGTCACCTTAAGTTCAAATAAGATATTTTCAAGAAAAATAAAAATTAGTGTTTTCCTCACATATTCTATATGTGTTTTGAGATGTTGATTCCAAATTTTCCAGCAACCGGTTATACAACGAAAATTAAAAAAAAAAAAATTATAATTTTTATTTATTTATTTCTTTTAATTTTTGCTTTTAATTAGAATACTAAGCATTTTGCAAAGAATGATTTATAAATTTATGGGTGGACCTCAGGTTGCCTCCATAACCCACGGGGTAACTCACACATACTGCAACAGAAAATAATCATCTGCCCAGCCGGATTCGAACCGGAACCCTTAGTAGTATCATGCTTAGTAGCATTTTTTTTTTTACAGAGAACCGAAAAAGTCGCCTTTATCAAGCAAATCCTAGCCGCTTTTAAGGTTACCTTGCTAAAATGAAATATAATTAAATGAAAAAAAATTGTCTGCTTTATTCTCATATAGAATGTTAATCTTAAAGTCATTCTTAGTTTTTAAATTTTAGCAAAAATAAAATAAATTACTAAATTTTAAAATTTTTTGTAGGCTTATAAGTTGACAAAACTAAAATTTTAATTCAGAAATAAAAAAAGTATGCATATATACATATAGGATCGTTGAGAGAGAAAAACATTTATACTATTTCCCGAATAACATCCGCAGTTTGGCCTATTGACATATACAGTACATTCTAACAGCACCAAATTTAATATAAGCATTTTGAAAGAAATTTAGTACAATTTAATTCTTAAATTCGAAAAATGCTTTTTTTTTTTTTTTTTTTTTTTTTGTACAAAGTGAAAAATGTTCTACAAATTGAGTATTTTAATTTTTTTGTGGAACCAGTAGTTGGTGGGGTAGAACCTGAAATTCGGATTCAGCTCCGAAAAAAAATTAACATATAGAATCGTTGGGGAAAAACACGTTTTTTCTTTGTAAAACTCATTCTTGGGTGGTATTCTTTTGAACAGGGTTTGAAATATATAATTCTAAAAATATTGTCGTCTAAAAAATATTTTTGTTTCACGAGTAAAGGGTCAGGAATTTCTTGAAAAAAAAACAACATACTTGTGTACTTTGTTAAGAACAGTAAGGAAGGTCAACCAAGTGTGCTATAGATGATAATGAACCCATAGAGCCCCGAATCGAATCTAGAAAACTGTCCAAAACGGCAGGCCACTACGCTCTCTTCTATTCCTCCCCCCTCCTCTACCCGGTTAAAATATTTAATTTTTGTAAAAACTGAGTTTAAGTATAATTTTTGTGAGGATGATAAATGGTATGTATATTAAAACAAAAATGGCCGAAATAGGTTAACTTTTTTAGATACTAAAGAATATTTTGTAATTTTGACTTATGAAAATATTTTTATAACCCTCCATACACTTCCTTAATGTTTTGAAAAATAGAAGCATAGATGGTGAAACTTTTTTTTTATTACTCCGTCCCGGTCTGTTCAATCTATATCGAAGTTTGTTATAATCTTTAGACGGCTATGTGTACTCTGGAAGAAAAGGATTTTAATAGTATGATAGAAACAAGCTAAAATATGATAAATATTAAAGGCTTATTTCGCAAAATGTAAGCCTTATTTTTCGTAAACTTAAAAAATGATGTTCCCTTGCAAATAATTATCACAAACGTATAGACGTAAACTACTAAATGACCACATCAACCAACATAGTTCTCTGATATATGCACTAATTTCCATGATATTCATTACTAAACCAACTACATTCATTATTCATAGAGGTACCAGTGCTGGTAAAGGTCAGGGACGGATACATTTGGTATCAGCACCACGATAAGGAAAAAAATGTTGTCTATACTACTCGAATCAATAGAGTACAAAGAATTAGGCTGACTGGGTTCAGTATGGGTTTCTCTTTATCATCTTTATTCCCATTGTCATCATGTCCTTCGATGTCATTCTTTGGCTTTGTATTCTGAACGACGTCTCTATCGTGGAGGACTAAGCTTGTTGTGGCGTTCCAGTCCACCACAATGCGACCCCTCAATTTTTTTTTCTCCTCAATATTTACAACCGTTTCCTGGGACAACTTTAGCATTCGAATAAACCAGGGTCATTATTGTTTCTTATAAATCAAACTAGACAGTAAAGTCAATTGAACCACGAAACAAACCCTCTCCTGGGCCCTGTCATAATGAAAGCTAATAGTATTAGTTCAAAATACAAGTATACAAACTACTTAGTACTGACACTAATACTTTTTTTTTCATAATAGGGACGACTATTAGTGATATTATAGGAGTTAAAAAGTACTAAAGTACAAGTTACTATTGTACAAGTCAGTGTAATTGTATTAAATTAAATCGACAAGACTAATAGTATTAGTTTGTACTTTATTATGAACCAGGGCCCTGGTTGTGATGCTGGGATATGTTTTTTTATTACTATTAAAATTCCAAGTATTATGCTGAGAAAGAAAATAAATCAGTATATTTTAGGTGTTAATTTCTTAGGTATTTTTTTATTAAAACCATTTGCTTATAAGAAGGCCTTACCTTCACTGATAACGGTGATTTTGGGGACAATTCACTTTGAAAACAATTAACAATTGAGCTCATTTTCCGATTTACACAAACATGTTAACTAGACCATTCCACTTATGTTTCCATAAATAAAAACGTTTCTTGCTTGCTCATACTACCATTAGCAGCCTCAGTGGCTATGTAACGAATAAATGGTAAATAACGAATAAATAGTGAATGGTAAATATTAAAATATTATAAATTAGGAATAAATGGTAAATAACGAATAACTAGTGAATGGTAAATATTAAAATATTATAAATTAGGAATAAATGGTAAATAACGAATAAATAGTGAATGATAAATATTAAAATATTATAAGTTAGGAATAAATGGTAAATAACGAATAAATAGTGAATGGTAAATATTAAAATATTATAAATTAGGAATAAATGGTAAATGGTAAATATTAAATATATGCACATAGAAAACTTGTTTTTGTCTAGCTAGATCTGCCATTTGGGCCTATGGTGCCAGAAGAAAGAGGTACAAAGGAATGCCTTTCTTCGTTATCAAGTCCTATATGTATAAGTTAATTACGATTTCAATCAGAAAGGGTACTATACCTCTTCGTACTACATAATGTAGTACAAGGAGTGGTTAGAGGTGGTCATTCTCAGAGAAAGGGACAGCTTTGAGTTTAAGGTGTAGTGCAAAGTATTGCAATTCTAACTATAAATATTCTATTTATGAAGAAAATAAAACATTTAGTAAACATTAATGTTTCAAAAATTAAAAAAAAATATATACAATTTATAATCTAATTTATTTCCATAAAACTTGAGAATAAGCGAAATAATATTTTGTTTTTAATTAATGTTACTAATTAATTTGTTTAAACGAAAATTTAATATTTAGTTACATTTTTTTTTGCCACAATTTAAATCATAAATTATAAATGGGATGCCAGAAATGGTCAGGACATCACTTTTACCCCTTTTTTGTTAAACTGGCCGATATAGTGTATAATGTCACTTTTATTACTATTTCAAGTTTTGAAAAAAAACAAAACAAGTATATATACTAGTCGGTAATGCAACACTCAAGGTAAACAACGTTCTTACTAAATAGCCCATAACACGATTTATTACCTAAGCTTACGGCAACACAGGTAGTTGTGACCAAGGCTAGAATCCATTTAGCAATAAAGTATTATCTTTTACAATTAGAGGTTCTGTGTTTACCTGCTAACTTCGAATTTCAGAAATAAAATTAAGGTTATTCTAATTGATTTTAATTTAAAGTATATATATATTTTTTTCAATACTTTATTTATTATTGAATATTACAATCTTCTACAACGTTATTGGGTAATAGATAATCGTGATAACTGATCACTTTCATACTAAAACAAAAAAATAAAAAATAAAATAAGCATAAAAGAAATAAATAAATGAAAAAAAGGATGTACATGAAAAGAAGAAAATAAATAATACTTATAATAATAATAATAAGTCGGATACTGCAGAGGAAGAAGGTGGACTACAAACTCAATACTAAGGACGACGCAACCACTGTCAGCCACAACTGGTACATGGATGATCTTAAGATATAGTGAAATAGTAACATAGTAGTAGTGGAATAGTAACATCCTACACCAATGCATCGATAAATGCATGGTGTTGGATGTGAACAAGGAAAAGGTGGTCAATGCCCAAGACCTACTGATAAATGAACGAGAATGTATCTGAGAATTAGAAACCAAAGAACAATATAAATATTTAGGTATACACCAGAACCTCAAAAAAGCTCGAAAGGACACATCCTTTTTTGCATGTTTTTGTTTCACAAAACAAGAGCTAATAACAATGTTGAAAATGAGACTACGGAAGGTATTGAAAGCTCAACTATCTGGAAAACAGAAAATCAAGGCCATCAATACTTGGGTCATACCAGCGCTAAGCTACAGCTTTGGGATACCACAGTGGTCAAATACCAGCCTACAAGAAGTAGATTGTCTTTTGAGAACGACACTCACGAGAGAGCGGGTCCACCATCCCATATCATCCATAAATCCAGTAAAATTTTTCCATAAAAATAAATCCATAAATTTTTTTTTACTTAACCCTTAAGAACCCTGTATAGTAAAGCCGCCAGTATTTTTCTGTAATCTGTAATTGGGGTACTGCAAAGTCCCATGCCTGGATCCATTTCAAACTTCGTGAATAAAGCTTTAAACATTTTAACAATGGCTTAAAAATAAGGGGCAAAAATATAACACTAAGATGGCAAATAAAATAAGTAAATATTCTGCAGACAGTGTGAAGAGAGAGTGTGTGTGATTAAAACTGCCCTCATAGTACAAAGAGTCCAAGAAGAGAAAAAAGTTATTTTACCCTTATTTTTGATTTATTTAATGATAACTAAGTTTAGTTACTAGTCAAAATTGATGATTCTGCCAAGTTTAGTTAGGAAGAATGCGACGGCTGTTTCAAAACCTTAAAAACAAATAACTTTTCATTCAGAGCTGCATATCGTTAAAACTACCAACATCACTAGAAAACGTAATAGAATATCAATTAAAGTAGTGTCGATTTGTTAAAATGTGAATTGTTTACGTTCGATAGTTCCCGAGATACAGTTTTTTTAATCAATATTTCATAAAAACTGTTTATTTTGGCAAAAATTATGAACAATACTACTCCTACGAAGACTACTTTATAGCACGTTAAACTAGCTTTAATTTGATTGCTTATATACTTCAATACGTCTCATTTATTCTGAAATAAAGATTTCTCACAATAAATTCACCAAAGTTTGTTTTTCAAGTATACATGAAATGTTGCTATTTAAAAAAACTGTATCTCATGTATTGTTGAACGCAAAAAGTTCTACTATAACTCATATTTTAGCAAATTTGCTCAACTTTAAATGATTTTCTATTAGGTTTTCAAGTATTATGGGTAGTTTCAAAGATACGGAGCTTCGAATGTTTTGTTTTTTTACATTGTGAAGCAGCATATTGTATTCCCCCTAACTATCCTTGGTAGTCTTATTAATTTTTCCTAATGATACATAATATTCATAAGTAACAAGAAATTGGTGTGAAATAACTGACTTTCCTTTCACCGGGCTCTTGTACCGTTAGGTCTTTCCAATATTATTCAATAAATCTTTAGTATACTACGTAGGTTTAATATGGCTTATGATGAATTTTTAGGCGTTGTTATAGCCACCTCAAATCGACTATGTCTTTTTGTTGGAAGGCTTTAAACTGAACAAACGACAAACTGGTTCGACTAAACATTTATTTGGTCAATTTAAACATTTAAAAAAAACTAAAACTAAAATAAACAAAAGATGGCTAATGATGAATACAATTAAAAATAAAAAGGCCTCTCAGATGAAAATAAAATAGTTATATAAATTATGAAGATGAAAATAAAATAAACTAATTTACAAATAAACAAATAAATATATATGTATATAAAACAAATAATAGTCGACGCAAGCTGCTCCACTCTAATAGGTCCGAGGAAGAGTGCTGCCGAGATGTTTTGGTCGCAGCTCTTGTAGCTAAATACACCGCTGTAATGGTCCAAAGTTGGTGTAGTGACCATCGATAGTCCAAAAATCCAAAAGTCGTATTAATGTATTAGGCGAGCCGACAAAATGAACGCAGACAGGGCTGGTTACACACGTGCATATCCACTAATTATCCGGAACTCATATTAAAGTCGAAACACAGAAGTGGTCTGGTTCCGAACTGTTATGACGACTAAAACACTCAAAAAAAATGTCTAATAAAATAACATTAACCAAACGCAGACAGGGCTGCTAAAGACGCTACCAGGGCCACTAATTAAACGGAACTCCTATAAAACGAAGATGGTCGGTCCGTTGCTAGGCAACCTCTTAGTGACGATTATCAACCCTTAGCAACTGCCTCTATTACACATTATAACACACAAATATAATTACACATTTTTCTTTTCAAATAACTAAATCCAATTAAAGTAATAAAAATATAACTAAATTAAATACTAATAAAACTCGAATACTATTTACAATTATTTACAAGGTAATTATATATTATGGCGTTAACAGGCGTCAAGATATATTAAAGTTGTAGAACATTTTAGAAATACATACTAATATATGTAATAAAACATTTATAACATATATATGTAGAAATATATATTAAAGTTGAAAACAATTTTTAGAACTTTGAATAAAGACATGATATTGAAGATATTTTCACTGAATGGTCTACCTTAAGGGGAAGAGAAATGGGCCGAGGCGTTGGATAAGGGCGTTAGAAATGAAATGGACTTTGACGAAAGGCATCCCTAGGGCAGGATATTAAGGACTATGAATCAAATTGAAAGAAGAGGACAAAGAGGAGGGACAATTGATTATAAAACAAATCTCCTGTAGGATATTAGGACCTTCTAAACCCCTATCTCTAATAACATTTTTGATTAAAACCAAACCTCGTCTCAGCTCTAACAGTATCATGGCACCTCCCTTTTCGTTATAATATCTATCATTAGTATTCACTCTTTTGTCTAATAAATTTTAATTATAATCACAGGTTACAAAGCTCAATTACTTTTTTTTTTTCGTACCCTTCATTAAAATAGAATTAGTACTTTATATATAATAATACATCAAATGTATTATGTACACTTTACTGAGTCTTCTCCCTTTGATTGCCTTGTGACATTATAAGGTGTTGATATCAGTCCAGCTAAGGTGGTATAGTCTAGTTATAGTATAGGCTACGTCATGAAATTAATGGAACGTGAAGGGACCATTCTGCTGGTGCAAAGCTCAATACTTTTTTTCGTACCCTCCGGAGGAAAAATTAGTAAGTCAGAAATATAATATAAAGTTATATTTAATTACTTAGCAAGAAGTAAGAAAGCATTTTAATTTTAATTTTTTAAAAATATTTTGTTGAAAACATAAAGAAAAAGTACTTTCACAAAATAATATATAATAAAATACACACATAGTACATATAGAATTTATTTTTAGATATAAAAAAAGTTCAATGCAAATTTTTACTCTGAATAATTTTTATGTAATTTTGTTCACTTCTACGGGACTTAAAAAATAAAATAAAATGGTTTCACCAATCAAAGTTTTCTGTTATGCCCTCCAATCATGTTATCACATATCCTTAGTTGATGACTAGATCTGTTGAACACAATATATAAATAATTAATAAGTTCAGTTTTTTTAAATTGAATAATTTATTTTATAAAGCCAAAACTTTTATTTTGAGAAAACCAGAAACATCCTGTCTCGACTCCAGATTTTTTATAATATCACATTCTTAAAATTCTGTTACGAATCTGTTCAATTTTTCACATTCCTCTATTATGTTGGAGCTATTCAAAATTTCGAACTTATTATCTTTCAAAAATGGAACAAAACGTGAAATTGAATTTATAGGATCATAAATTCTATAATTATTTATTAAATAAAATAAAACAATATCTTTACTTTTGTTTATAATTGGGCCAGTTACTGACCACACGATTTATGAAAGCATTTTAATTTTTTAATAATATTTTGTTGAAAACATGAAGAAAAAAGATTTATGAAAAATAGATTATAAAATATATACATAGTAGATATAGAAGTATAAAATTAATAACTAAATTTGCATATTAGGTATTTAAATCTGAAGTTTATTACCGTTCTAAAATTAACGATAAATTTTACATAGGTTTTTACTTACATTGAAAAATAAATTGGCTCTCTTTTTACGACTACCTTCAGAGAATCAATTTGTCAAAAAAAGTAAAATCAATAATATTAAACTTATTTCTTCTTATAAAAAAAACAACAAAAAAACAAAAAAAAAAAAAAAACAGTACAACCATTACATCGTTTTTTATAAATCCAGTTTGCATTTTATGTTTGTTTTTTGCATCACTCCGGCCGAGGATAAGGAAACTTTGAAATAATGCAGCAAATGAAAAAGGATAATTTCCACACACATTTTACGCTTTAAAACAAGTTTGATTCAGTTACTTTGTGTAGGTCTGCAGTCAAATTTGTGTTTGTACATAATCGATCGATCCATTTATCCGATTTTTATGAAATTCTCCAGGGATTGTGTTGGTTGGTTACCTGATTGGTCTCTTATCGAATTTATCAAATTTCATTGCTTAAGAATACGTAATATTTTTTTCCTCGGACTTCATAACCTCACAATAACCAATCATATGTATAATTTATAAACTTGTATCTTTCTTATTTTTGATTATATGTGGTAAATATTATTTGTAGTGCTTAATCATCAGTGTTTATCAATCGTTCACCAAGTTTGAGTTTTAGTACAGTAAAATGTACTATCAGTGTGTAAACATAAACATAATTTCTCACAGTTGTGATTGTACGATAGATAACTGTCAAGTGGAATATAACTTTAATGGCTAATATGCCACTTTATTATACAGTTGATTACTTCACTTCATTTTATTATATGGTTGATTACTTCACTTCATTTTATTATATGCTTGTCTGTCTACTTCCTTTCAGCTCTGCTGATTTTCAATTATGTACTAGAAAGATGCGGATTTTGTAATCAAAGTTTAAAAAATATTTTATTAATTTAGTTCTAGTTGTCTGCTATGTACAATAATCAATCTTAGAAGTTGAAACTTATAATAAACAATTAAATGTAATTTTAAAGCCACTTTACCGAACTAATTTGCAAGTTAGCTTGCTGAGGGACGTCAGTAGGGTTTGATTGCTTACCAGGGTTAGCTAGCAGATAGTATTGCTAATGTTATACCGTAGTTAGTTTGCTAACTTCAGAATACATTGTAATACGGCATATGTACCATGAAGCATTTCAACACCTCTACTCAGTCCGACAGAAGTTTAGCTTGATCTAAATCCCCTCTGACCATCTAAGAATTAAACCATTAATAAACTAATAATATCAATAAACTAATTAAGGTTACCAATCAACCAAACAAACTTTTGGTTTAACCGTTGGGCTAAATCAACTATCAACCAGACATCAGTGGCAGTTTAATTAATGCAATCTACTTATTTAATTGATTCTTACTACAGTAACGGAATAAATTCAATTTTGTTTTTCATTATTGTCGTTTTCGATTGCTACACCTTCTTGACAAACGCTCTAAACTTCCCATTCACAACAAAAAAATCTAATACACTACGATAATCATCGTAAAGCTCTGGGGCTCTACTAAACCATTAAATTCCTCCCGCATCCAAAATCCTACGTAAAATCCTTGATGCTCCTTATTACGTCACAAATAAACTCATCCACAAAGACTTTAACATCCCATTCGTTGCAGATTTGTTCCAAAACAGATATGCGTCTTTTCATTCCAAACTCCTTGCCCATCCTATCCTATCCCATTAGTTCTTAATATCTCATCCTTAACAATCCCTGATAATCTTCCGAGGCATCTGAAAAGAAGATGGCCACGGGATCTTCTAATTTCAATACCACCAACGGGTGGTTCCTTCCCATGATTTTTTAGTGTAAAAGAAACATTCCACATATTTACTTATTGTATTTATTATTTATACAGTTGTAAATTACAGTAAATAAATAAAAAATTATTGTCGAAAAGGACTGATTTAATATCGTAATTAATTTTTAAAAAATGCTATATTTTTCATTTCTATCTAGTACAGATATTTTGGATTATTAATTTTAGTTTATTTCAGTTTTTCGTCCAACTCCTCCCGATTAACCAATTTCGTTACTTTTTTTTCAGGATTTGGGCTTGCAATACACAAGTAAATCACACCCTTTGCGTGATACGAGTCTCAGCTGGGAAATATTTGAAAAACGTGTTTTTCTACTGACGGTAGTGCCAAAACGGCCCTTATGATTTTGACTAAACTTGCTAAGAGGACCTTATTATTCTCCTAAAGGACCTTGAACTTTTTATGTGTAGAATAAATCTACGAGAAAAAACAAGAAAAGAAGTTATGAAGAAAAGAAATGGACGATTCTCCGAAAAATGGGTCAACGTCAAACAATACTTTGCACCAGTCTGTGAAAGAATAACAAAAGGGTCCAGACCAAATTTGGCTAGATGTCTGTCGCAGTTTTCAAGCCTTTGAAGATAAGGGAAGAAAAATCATCTAATGCAGTAAGCATCTTATCCCGGACTCATTTTACCACAATCACACAATCTGATTCTCATTCCTTTTATCAATGTTTGAATTTAGCGTCAGAGTTTTACCTATTTATTTATTAAAATTAACAAGTGTATAAAAAAAAAAAAAAAATAATAAATCTGATCAATGTTTCAGAACACACGATAAGTTTCGGAAGAAACCACCCAATGCTGTTACTCCAATCATTGCTTTAAATTAGAAGATCGCTTGGCATTCTTCTTTTCAAACGCCTCAGAGGATTATCAGGGAGTGTTAAGGATGAGGGTTTGGGGGGTAAGGATTTTAGAATGAATATAATATGATAATAATGAAGGCCTTCCCGAAGGTTCAATGCCGATACCAACAATTCCTCTTTACATACAACTTTCCAGTGATACCCCTACAAACCCAATACTGCTAAATTAGTTGTAACACAATTCTCCCATCTACGTTTCGGTCTACTCCTGGAACGTTTACCCGTTGGTTCAGTTTTTATTAACATTTTAGGGATCCGTACGTTAATAAGCCCTACAACCTTACACGCTCATCTTAATGTCACAATGCAATAACTTCATATTTATTGTCATATTTACCGGGTGTAGGTCCCTTAATTCAGAGTTATGTAATCTTCTAACTTCTCCTGTTAATTTATCTTTCTTCGGTCCGAATATTTTACATATAACTTTATTTTTGAAAACCTTAAGGCGCTGTTCATCCCTTAGTGAAAAGGCCACGTCTCGCATCCATAAAGAACAGTGGGAAGGATAATGGTTTTGTAAATTCTAATTTTTAAGTTTTTGGAGAAGGAGCGAGCTAAGCAGTTTCGAAACTGAAAAATAACAAGCATTTTCCGCCTTCAACCTAGCTTTTATTTCCTCATCAATTTCGTTTTTTCTAGTTACCGTAGAAACAAAATATTTAAACCTATCTACCTGTTCAAACGTATTTCCTCCTTTATTTATATAACCGTACTTTCCTTGTCCTCATCCAATAATACCAAATCATCGGTCTACCCAAGCACCAGTATTTTCCACCCAAAGTTAAACCCTTTTCGGTATTCATTAAACTTTTAATGACGTATTCTAGTGCAATATTAAATAAGATAGGTGATAAAGAAATGGCTTTGAGAAAGTATATTTATTTTGGGGCAAAACTGGATCGAATGGTATGTTGAGGTCTTTATGGACGAGTTTATTTATTATGTAATAAGGAGTATCTACGATTTTACGGAGGATTTTGGATTGTAACGATTTATTTTTTATTTAAATTTTGAAACAATACTTTTTATTTAAATATTTAACAACATTTTTAATTTAAATATTTCAAACAATTGTAATTAGGCAATTCTAATGAGGCAATACAATTCTATATTATTAAATTTAATATTTATATAATAACATAATAATTAAACTTAAATTAAATATTATTTCGATATTCTAAATTGTTAAATTTAAATATTTCAAATAATTCTAATTAGAAGGAATACGTTTTATAATGGCTAAATTTTATAAGTCCCTTTACTTGTATGGGATCTTGAATCTTTATTCAAGATGGCAAGTTGTAAGCCATATTTTTCCAGTATGAACTTTACATATAAACATTTCACACCATATCTCATAAGCAGAAAAAAAAAAATTTTTTCAACTTTAAAACGCCGTCTCCTATGAATGAACACTAAAATATAATCAGTGTTAGATAATTAAATGAAGTAAGGTTGGTAAAGAAAGCCGGATTTTAGTGTAATCTGAAATAAGAAATATTTTCCTAATTTATCAAATTATATACTTGAACAATAATAATGAAGCTCTTCTATAATTTTTATAAAAATGTATTCACTTGTATTTTTAATATGATTCATGATAACTTCTGCTAATGAATGGGATATTACTACACAATAAAATCACTAAAAAACGAAAACTTGAATTGATAAGATTAAATGGACATTGCACTCCTACAAGTTGGGCAAATGTAGTGTTTTCACTGCTTGAAAAAAGTGAACGGAAAAATTAATTTTCTGTATCGTATTATATTCAATAGTTCCTAAAAGGATTCTGCACAAAAAGAAGCAATACACTTCTTAACATGGACAAGAATATGAGTATGACAACAAATAATGGCGGCTGTTTCAAAACCTTAAAAAAATATTAATTTTTCATTCGAAGGTCTATATCTTAAAAACTAACAAAAACACTAGAAAATCTTGAGCAACGTTTTTTAAAGAAGAGTAAATTTGCTGAAATATTAGCCCTAATACAGCTATTTATAGTTCTCGAAAAGCAACATTTCATAAAAATGTACTGAAATATCAGTAGTTAGTTAATTTATTTTGAGAAATCTATATCTCAGGAACTATATAACATACAACAGATATCTATTAGCACTCAAATTAAAGCTAGTTAACTGTACTATTATTTTATACTTTTTCTTATTATCCGAACAACTGTAAAATAATTTATAACGTTTATCATTGTAGAAGTGGTAGTTTTCATGATTTTTGCTTAAATAAATTGATTTATAGTTGTTCGGACAATAAGTTTGATTTATGAAAAACTTTATTTCAGAAACCATAGGACGTACAGATGTTTGCCACCGTTCAAATTAAAGCTAGATAAATTTACTAAAGAATAATAAATGATGTTTATCTTTGTAGGAATAGTGGTTTTTATGATATTTGACAAAATAAACTCACAAAACGTTAATTTCTAGTTGTTCGTATAAAATGTTGGATTTTTGGAAAAATATATCTCTAGACCCACAAGACGCACATATGTCTCCCAACACTCAAAATAAAGAAAATTTAACTTACTATAAACTAGTTTATGACACTTATCTTCGTAGGGGTAGTATTTTTTATGATATTCATATATGAATATAAATTTGGCAAATGAAAATTTGTCCGAACAACTATAAATCATTTTATTTTAGCAAATTTCATGAAAACTACAACTGCTATGAAGACAAACTTCATAAACTACTTTATAGCTCATTAAACTAGCTTTAATTTGAGTGCTAATAGACATCTATACGTCTCATTTATCCTCAAATAAAGGTTGTTCAAAATTAATTCACTAACTACTGATCTTTCAGTATGTTCCATACATTTTTATGAAATGTTGCTTAAAAAGCTATATCTCGAGAACTATTGAACGTAAATAGCTCTATCAGGGCTTACATTTTAGCAAATTTACTCTATTTTAAATAATACTCTCTTAGATTTTCTATTGTTGTTGGTAGTTTCAAAGATATATATTTAGTTAATAGAGCTCCGAATAAAAAATAAATTATTTTTAACGTTTTGAAACAGCTGTAATTTTTTATTCCTCTTACCTATACTTGGCAGACTTATCAATTTCGACTAGTAATTATACCTAGTTTTTAATTAAGTAATCAAAAATTGGGGTGAAATAACTGCCTTTTTTCTCCTCTTGGGCTCTTGTACTAAAAGGACGAAATGGCTAAATGGCCACGATGCACATTTTCCGGTTTAAAAAAAAAATGATTAAGATTATCATCATAGCTTTTATTAACGTACCAGTACAGGAAAAAAAAATACCTGGATTCTACAAGAGGAAAAAAAATACTCAACGAGTCAGAAGTTTTCAGTTGAATATAACGGGAAGTTGAGAAAAGAAAAAAAAAACTTTTTCAAGGTAGGTTTGGTAATTTTTATAAACTGTAGATGACAGACTTTCATAATTTGGCCTGCGACATGACAGCAACAGCCGAGGAACTTTTGTAACTCCCCTTGGCTCAGAGGTGAAAATTCAAGGTATTAGTCGGCATCGCTATCCATCATTTATAACTCAGCCTGAGTGAAAGAATAATTAACATCTTTCGACCAGGAGCAATTAGCACTCCCTCGGGGTAAGTTACACTCGGTCTGTCTTTGGCAAATTTGAATTGTTGAAGCAGGCATAACTTCACAACTGTCGTTAGCTAGCAAAACCTTTCAAAAATCACATTATATATTTATAAAAGTTCAGAATAATTTTTCTTAGCCTTTTTATATTTTATTTAAGCTTTTTTATACTTTTTTAAAAAAAATCTTTTAAATCGGAAAATTTAACGAATTGAATTGATCCTAATGTACTCGAGATAAAATTTACCCTTTTCCATCATTATAACAGTCGTGAAAAAAATACATTTTCCAAATATGCCACGTCAATAATTTTTTTTTTCTCGCCAAGACTCCCATTGGAGAGTCTTATACTGCCTAACCGTGGTTGGGGGTCAAAGGTTTTCATTTTGTGGGACCGCCACTCAATGAAAAAAGTCAACGCATCAGGCCGAATTCGAACCGGCACCAACAATAGGCATAAAATTGAAAAGACTGTGTCTTAACCACTGAGCTACGGGCAGCCCACGTCAATCATGTTATAATAGTCCACTATAGAGGACAATAATTTGAAGAACACAAGAACATTACAATGTATTGAATAGTTGAATCTCATAGTGGGACATATGACCCTCTAAGCTGTCCAAAACTGTTTATCATCCTTTATATATCTTAAATTAATTTTTATTATTAAAGTATTTATGATAAATATAATGTTATTTAATGTAGTTTTAAGAACTAATTTTAAATGCTTAAAATTAGAAAACTGAAAATTTGTATATGTGTAAAGCAATCTAAATTTATATAAGGAAACGTTTAGATTTCAAAGAAAGTAGATATGATATAATAAGAACTAATTTTATATAATTAGAATTAGATATAATATTTCTTTAAACATCTTACAACTACAATTACTAACTGGGATTTCGAAAGTACCCTAAAGGCATATAATATTTTCTACTTAATAATTTATACTTTATATTTTGAGTGAAGATTTTTATTTTTTTAATTTAATGTAGTTTACATCTGTATAAAATAATATATACAATAAGTAAATATGTGGAATGTTTCATTTACACTTGAAAATCTTGGAAAGGAACCCCACATTGGTACTTCAAGCATTAATTTAAATTAGAAGGCCCTGTCGCCATCTTCTTTTCAGACGCCTCGGAGGATTATCAGGGATTGTTAAGGATGAGAGATTAAGAACTAATGGGTTAGGATGGGTAAGGAGGTTGGAATGAAAAGACGCATATCTGTTTTGGGCCAAATCTGCATCGATTGGGATGTTAAGGTCTTTGTGAATGTGTTTATTTGTAACGTAATAAGGAGCTTCAAGGATTTTACGTAGGATTTTGGATTGTAAGAATTGGATGCAGGAGGAATTTGATAGCTTGGTAGAGCCCCAGAGCTCAATTCCATATGTCCAAATTGGTCTGATTATTGTAGTGTATACTAATTTTTTGTAGTGACTGAGTTTTCGATAGTTTGCATACTCCTCCCTACCTTTACATGTTTTATTTTACTCTTTTGTTGGCGCTACTTCCTTTATATTTTAGTCCTGATGAAGACCAACCCAGTGGGTCGAAACGTGGATAAATAGTTGAGAGCTATTTTGTTTCTTTTTGACCGTAGGCCTAGCCTTCTCTTTCATTTTTTTAGTTTTCTTTCCTTATTTCGAGATTACTATTTAAGCTCACCCTTGATATTATTATAGAACAAATCAAACATAATTCGTGATCAATAATTTATGGACAAAATAATTCCGGCTAGTCTTTTTACTTTAAAATATTTTACATAAATGGTCGAGATATCAACAATTTGTGCGAAACCTCCAGGAGTACATTTCCATTTTCCTTTTCCCACATGCGTTCTAACTAGAACGTATATTAAAATCAATATGTGCTACACGTACACAAAAAAAGCGCCTTAAATAATTCGTAGTGTTATTATAACGTAAAATAGTTTATCTTACATAAAAACATTTCATAATAGACTGAAGTAAATAAATGAGAGCATTGGTCTACTATCGTAACATCAAACCTTACGCTTGATCCATTTTACAACTTAGTCATTAAACATTCAATAAGAATTATGGCACTGTTTCGATTAGTTATTTTTTCGATCGTAATCCCGACCACCCACTCCTTACTAGTTGAAAGAAATAAAATCGCTAAAGAAAAAAAACTTTTTCATAGTTTCCTAACCTCATTCCTCTCTGATGTTTTAAAATCTACCAAATTTTAGCTTTATAACTTTAATAAATTTGTTTGGTAATTTGACTATTTTATTTTCCATAAATAGAGTAAGAAGTGACATAAAAATATTTTAGCCATATTGTGTATGTTAGACCCCAGCAAGCTGTCTCAAAATGCTCAGACACGGCCACATGAATCACCAATAATACCTAATGAAATATTATTAGGCTAACAATACAATCAATAAGGCCTGTCTAAAATAGCGAACGGTAAGGTAATCACATGGCATACATAAAAACGATTCGTTAATTTTTTTTTTTACAACAAAATGGTTAAATTTATTTTTGTTCCAAAAATGGGACGGATTGCGAAGGGCATGTTGATGTTGCGCGGATGCCGGGCGCGAAGCATGGGGGGATTCGAGGAGTCCTGGCCAACGGCTCTGTACGAGAAGACTCCGGAGGAGCAGCCAACGAAGCCCCCGAAGAAGCCGAAGCCCACAGTGGAGCAGAGGGTGGACAAGAAGCTGAGGAACCAGATGGGCCAGTTGGGTGTCCCTAAGCCGCAGCCTAGTCTTGCCAGGACCATCCTAACCTACTACCCTGCGGACGAAGTTCCTTACTCTACCAACAGTCTCAGATCTGTAATGTCATAAATTTGTCGTCTTAATAAAATACTTGTCCAATTTTTTTTATTTTTTATTATTCCTACTAGGATGTTGACGTCACAGATTTACATAGAGTAACATTATACTTCATTGTAATTATCATATAATTATTATATGATGTTATAGTACTAGTAGTTTTATAATTTTATTAGTATATTATCATAATTATACTTTTTTTATAAATAATATAATTATTAGTCTGACGAGATTATTTTCCAGGAGAAAAGATTGCCATAGAAAACCTAAAATAGATTAAAACTTATTTTATCTAAGTAACTTAATTGGTGTCCAAAATTAAGGGTAAAAACTTAAGGAGGAAGGAATATAATTGAGAGGGTAAGTTGCAAGGGAAAGTAAAGTTAAAATGATGAACTCTAGACAGCAAAGCCGAGGAGTAGAAGCCAACTAGCTGCCTTCTTTAAGATAAGATAAAAATTACGGACATTCCTAATGTAAATCTGAGCTTCGAGGGCGCGACTAACTCCCCACTTTTTTGCTTCACTTTTTCAGTCACCTCACCTCCTTTATTATGCTTCTTCCTCCAAGCTTGTATTAATCCTACTAGGTTGTTTATATTTTATGTCTACATCTCCATTGAATGGAATTTGGTAAGTTGTTTACAAATGTAGACAAGAATATTCTTTCAGGTTCTCATATAATTTTCGCATCAGCTGTAGAGGAGGTTCGAATCCGACCCTAGGGAAAAAATTGCGTAGATAAGTATAATATAATTTTATAACGGAAGGCAGGATATCGAGTAACGACTGTTGTATTTGTTGAAATTTTGAAGTAAACTGCGGTTAGATCGCAAAATGTAATAAGTTACATTTTCCTTAAAATTTGAGAGTTTCCTTCGTTGATGTTCAGGTTGCCAAATTCTTCAAGTTTATTGGAAAACAAAGGTTATGTGCTACCTGTAAGACAAATTCACAGAATCAATTGTTTATGTATTAAGAATCCCAAAGTGGAGTAAATGTGACATATAACATTTCACTAACTGGACAGTCATTGTACTGTATGAGCGGGATTTCTTTTATCCACACTATTGCAGATTTTGCTAGCTAATACTTTTTAACACCCTACCTTTTCAGTCTTTGGACTAAAAAGACTGGACTCTTAGTCCGAGAACTTGCCGAGGTAGCTGTGTTGAATGATCTAATTCCAATTGATAATGTAGGTACTCACTTAAGGTAAGGTAAGGTAGTTGATTAGGATGTGAATAGATATGATGAGACTTGCGGATGCCAGCCGTTAGTTCTTTAAGGATGGTAACCTCGACCTACAAGGTACTATTCCTATTGGTACGAAGGAGGAATTATAGCCCAGAATAGGTTCCAGCCGACGGGTCTTACGAAAGGATAAAGTTACAGAAAGAAGAAGAGATGCAGAGAAGGCAGAGACATAAAAGACAATATACGTTCACATAAATATAGTGATAAATACACTGATCCACTATACACAGTATTAACCTTTGCCCTCTATAGAGGTCATTCCCGTGAAGTGGGAATTTGCAATTTCGGCCTAATCTAGTCTCTGGGCAATTAAATGCCATCGATAGGTAACTTTTAAGGTTAAAATATAATCATTATAGAAGTTGAAATATTTTGTTCATTCTTCTCAAGAAATAAATTAGTTTTGTAAGTAAATTTGTTAAAGGTAACATACTGGACAGAAAAAAAAAATTAACGTTGTAAAACATAATAAGTGGCGTTGTGTAAGAGAACACCGGTAGAGGTGGGCCTATTGATTGCTTTTGTGGCCTAGGTTCTGTAATTGTTTCAGGCTGTGGTCTCTGCAGTAGTTAATCTAATCTCTCCGAGCTGTCCTTCCCAGCTCAATGCCTAAAACTGTGCATTATTCCCTAAAACGGATCCTCGCAGATAGCGATCTTGAGCGTTCCTGTTATGCCAAACAAGAAAAACAATGTAATTAAAATAAAAATTAATTATTATTTACTCATCAGTTAGATGGAATAAAGTAATAGGAAACAAGTTGTTAATGTTTTCTTCCTTCATATGACAGTCGACGCTTCGGTCCAACTTTGTGGGTCATCATCCCCTATGCCAGTTTGGCTCAATAATTTCCATTCAATGATTTAGGCCTTGAGTAATAACTACTGTAGGATTCCAAAGGAAGAACTTAGCAACTTAAATAGGAAACAAGAGCCCGATGCCTGCAGGGGTCTTTCTCCTTGCTTCAGGCGGTGGAGTTTAGGGGATAGCAAATTATTTGAAAAGTAAGTTATCAAGTATTATTTAATTCTTTTTTTTGTCTATTTTAACTTCAATTCAGCCAATAAGATTACTTAGGTAATAATGCAAAATGTGGGTATCACCGTCTTTTAGTTCCAACATTAGCTGCTAGCTTGGAGTACATCCAATTGTGCAAGAACATCTCTTGCGCAGAACATCTGAGATTTCCTGCTACAACAATTTTTTATCTTCAACAATATGAGGCATAATCAGTACGATAAACTTAGTGTATCAATATAATGTTTTTTTATCGATAATTTTAAACTTCATCTTCGGTCTGAATTAAAATATTTACAAAACTTTATTAACAAAATTTACGATAACAAAAATTACTATTTTTCATGACTAAGGATACTCAGACTTATAAATATCATTTTAGATTAAATTAATTTTTTCTCACCCTTCAATTAATTTTTATTATTTCAACAAGAACATAAGTATACAAAATAATACATAATACATGACGAACATAAATGTCCTTTCTTTGTTTGAAGGTAAAGGTAAAGGTAAAGATTGCGTGATGCAGTATGCAAGGGAGGACTATGGCGCTTATTCGCCGTCTGCGTTGTCACGAGTGGGAGGTTTCACTCTACTAGTGATGAATGCCCGGGCTTAGACTGAGTCTGAACCCATTCCTAGGGTAAGCACGTCTACCAAGGGCACAGTGCCTTGCCACCTCCCAGGGCTTGGTGGAGGGGCAATCTCCCGAAAGAGGTTTGCACAGGCCTTCAGCCCATCAAAGAACTTGATATACCGTCGGCCTATGAACTCCGGAATAGAGGGAAGCTGGAGCTCTCGGTGGATGGCACTCTGGCTCTCTGCAGTATGAATCTTCCAAAATATAAATGCCTGTAGTAGGAAAAATTTAAACAAAAAAAAAAAACACACAAAAATATATATAAATAAAAAGATGAAAAATAAAAATGAACAATATTAGGTTAACGGAATGTGTTATGTTCTTTTGTGAACATATAATTTGTTTTTTTATGTTTTATTGCATAATTATTTAATTAATGGTTTTCTGAGAAAAGTTTTACTGAAATAAGAAGCAGTTCAAGTTCAACACAGAAAGAGTTGCAAGTTTTGGAGCACTGTGGATATTTTTTTGTATGGTTTTCTATAATTGGTTAAACATGTTGAACTCCAAACGGATGAGGCATTATTATTAAGAATTAATTAATTGTGGAATAAGATACTTTATATGAAGAAGACTTAAAAAAAAAATTACTTATTCCTGTGCAAACCCCTCAGTTCTAATCATAGGAACAAAGCAAGCCGAAAAATAAATCCTAGAACGAAGTGACAAACAATGAAAAATTACTTTTCTAATAATTATTCATGTAATTACACGAACATGCAAAATATCAATAGAAATATTTTTTTATTTTGTAGTTTGTTTTAACAAACAAAAATGCTAGCTAAATTTCGGTTATAGCTGCAGAATGGCTTAAAAACAAATTCAGGCTACAAAGACATATTGCTGATTGATGACGTTAGTAATGCTTTTACAAATTGGAAATCACTGAGGCCTGATGTGGGATTGTTATAGGCTTGAAAATTTAAAATTGTACTAAGTATTTCTTTTTTTTTCATTTCAAGCTGCGTTAAAGTGAGTATGATTTTTTGAATATTTTTCCAAATAAAATTTGCAAGCAAATTCTGAATTTGAAATATGGCTGCAGATGACTAACTACTTGGCATTGAAATAATTAATATATAAAATAAAAAGGTTTAATAATTTTGGATATTGCTGAATTCGAATTCAATATCTCAGTACAAAAATAATCAGTACCGGTTTTAGTTGTAACTACTGATGCAATACTTTGGAAGAGAATAAAAAATCTTAAATTTTGACAACTAAGACTTAAATACTTCACTCAATTTTCAAAATGGCATTTTCATGAAACTTCCAAGTGATGCATTATGTTTTACTTTTAAATCTGTATTACTACAACTCATTAAGAGTCAGAGTTGGAGTACTTTGTAAGAAAGTACTGTTACTAGATCAGCGGTTGTGGATGGAGGTGATTTAGTCAGCGATTTAGTGAGGTACCAGGAGTGCAGAAACGACGAGAGGAGGCC
>NW_027108947.1:300054-314162 GCF_000696795.3 Halyomorpha halys
AATAAAAAAAAAAAAAAAAAAAGATTTAGTCAGAATCACGCTCGACCCCCGATAAAAATTAGCTGCAACAATCGGATTCGTACCCGAGTCCTTGGAGTTAGTAGTCCGTTACCTTAGTAATGAGCTAAGTACTAAACTCAATACCCACTCCCACATTTCGTTTTAATTAAGTAGAAGTTTAATAGAAATTTCTCTGAAAATGTTATTTGGTTGAACAAAACTGACCATTGTATTCGAGATTGTAAGCTAATTGACATATATGCTACATAAACTATATGAACCATTATTACTTTCAGGTACTTTTTGTTGTTTTTTTAACACAAACTCTATACCGCAACATAAATGGTGTGTTTACAAAATTTTAAGACTGTCCTCAGAACCAAAAATCGTACAGCGCACTTAAGGTCTTCAATATACGACCGTCGGGTTCAATACACTGCTGTCAGCGTTTTTTCCGTTGTTCCTAGGCTCCTTGGAACTCGTAGGTTGGAAGACTTTGAAAGAATACACCAAAATTACTGCTGGAATTGTGTCAAATTTCGAAGCTTGGTCGTGGCTGAAGGGTAGCGCTGGAAGTTTGCCACATTGAACTTGGACAAAACATCGGCAACTACGTCTAAAACTTCAAGACTTGTTTTCTTGAGTTAAACGCCAATTGTCATAGGTCCTTTATAAGTTGAAAGCTCCAATATGTGAACAATCTAGTCTTCCCAAAGATCAAAGATGACTGGTTTCTACACCATGACAGTGCTACCTTTCAAACGTTGCTAGCCACTGCAGATATTTGGACGTTCAACGGAACAATATTGCTCTAGCCTCCACAGCCTTGACCTAGCTCCCAGAAACTTCTTTTTTGTTCCGAATTAGACAGACCTGAAAGGGAAGCGACTCGATCCAGTCATCCAATGGTCCAGCCAGCTTCAACGAGGTCTCTAAAAACTCTTTCGCGCGAAACGTTCTAAGAAGCCTAAGTGAAATGGGAAAACGATGGAAGCGGGGTATTCATTCCTAAAGCCTTTAAGTTATCTGTACAAAAATTATTAATACATTTTTGGTTGTGAGACCAGTTTTGAAACTTTGTTTACGCACCATGTGTGGAAACTTTTTCATCTTCATAATTATTTATAGCATTGTTTTGTTTCACTTAGTATTACTTCTCCTGGTTATATAGTTATTCTTTTATGAATAATTCTTTTTCTACTCTATCAGATACTTTTACCCTCATACAGTGTCATATCTTAAATGGAATTCAAAATCTAACGAAATTTAGATTTTTGAAAAAAAATTTAATTTTGATTGAGGATCATATCCTATAATTACATTGGCACTCAGAGTTGAGTATATTTCTTGTCAGGTCCGTAGCGTCCAACTTATTCCCATTATCCAAGCCAATCAGAAGCGGGTCTCTTCGAACAGCAGCGTATTAACGTAAACGAGAAGCAGTTAGGACACTCTATTTCGCCAATGGTTGGCAATATCCCTTTACGAGCCGGCCTTTTCTATCTTATCGGGATAATATTGTTTCTACCGGGCTGTATCCCAAGTTGTCTTAGATTTTCAGGAGATTACAGTTTTTTTGCATCGTCATCGAACTTGTTTCGTTAGTTTGGTCCAGAGCCAGAATAAACACATAGTCATTAATATCATAGTAACTTAAAAATCGATTTCTTGTAATAAAGTACTATCCACCTTATCGATTTCCTAAAAAAACAAATACTTTTTTCCCCAATAACCCTTCATCATTACTTACGTTTTCTGGACCAGTTTAAGAGACTCCATGGTGTGTCATGGTGATGGCGACTCATTAAATAAATGTCACGATTATGATTACGGATTCTAGTGGAAATTGATCTCTTGATCAACGATTTTGCTTTTAATTTTTTTAAATAATTTATTTATTGTTATTTACAACTGTATACATTTATACACATCAAGTAAATTTGCTGTAAGTGATATTATGACATGATACAAACGTGTGGAGAATCTACCCATTGATAGAACTCCAAAAACATTTCTATAGGAGAAGATCTCGAGGCCATCTTCTTTTTAGACGCCTAAGAGGATTATTAGGTAGTGAAGGAGAAGCCAGGTAAGAAACGAGTTGGTTTGGGTGGTTGTGAAGTTTATTATGGAAGGATTGGTATCTGGTTCTGGCCAAATCGGCAACATAGGAGACATTGAGGTCCTGATGGATGATTTGATTTGAGACAAAGTAAGGAGCATTAAGGATTTTGAACTGTAAGGATTGGATTCGAGAGGAATTAGATGGTTTAGTAGAGCCCCATAGCTCAACTCCATATGTCCAGATAGGCCTTATAACAGTCATGTAGATCAGTCTTTTGTAATGGATTGGAAGTTTGGACCGTTTGTCTAGTAAATGTTGTAATAGTCGGAATCGACGAGCAGTTTTCTTTTTTTTTTTTTATTTAACTTCCATTTACACGAGTCATAAAAAATTGTTTGCAGTATCTGGCAAATTATGCCTTTAGGACACTCCGGATAAAGATAAATGGAATTGATATGAATCTGTTCTAAAATTTCATTTACTAATCGAATCCATAAAAATTATTCCCGCTTCCCATTGAGAATTTCAGAATTCGGTATGCTGGGAAAGAATTGTTAAGTAAAAATTCGATTCTTGGTAGATACAAAGTATATTACACGTGGTCTTACAGCTACTAATTTCTATAAATTATAATTACGACAATATAATAATTAATTAATTAATCAAACATGTTAATCTTGCAAGATCTATAAATCATTCAAAGAAGAATCGAGCGATAATTAACAATTATATAAAGATAAAAAAAATTCATTACATAGATGAACAAAAAAAAACATTTTAGTGTTTATATTCCGATAATTAAATTTTGGTTTTATACTTCGAGTGATAACCAAATCCTTCATTTGTTAATTATAAAAAAAAAAATACGATATAATATTATAAGGAAATACCAAATATTGTTCGGAAATTAAGACACTCTTTTTAAGTGTTACTAAATATATTCAAAATTAAGAACTTGATAAAATCGCATTGATTCGCAATAAAATTTAATTTTTTTTCATATTTGTTATTTAAGATTGTTTTTCAGAAAGCACCAAATAGAAATAGTGACTTTATTGACTTGGCAATCTTCTTCTTTTTTTTTTTTTTTTCAATTTCATGAACATTCAATATAACAATTAATAAATACTTTTAATGTAACCATACAGTCAACCATTAGCCGAAATGCAAAGGGTGGCAACATCATGAATCTCGTTGTCTTAATCGCTCAGACATGCGGAATAATCCAGTTGGATGCCATTACGCTTCGCCGATACAAGTTCCAGGCATTGCGAATCGAACCACAAGGTTTCTCTAACCAGTAAACTGAAAGGTTCAAAGGAAGCCGTAACGAAGGACAGCCTGCAGGCTTTGTGAATTAGTGATGAAGCTACGCCGCAGGAAAAGCGAAACAATGAAATCAAGCCGCATGCAAACTTTATTCCTATGGCGCTAAGTCCTTTCCCGAGACTTAACCGCGCTAAGCCCCTGCTTCACGATACGGAGGCTTTCAGAGGATAATTAAAACAAAGAGTGCTAAGGGGATTTTATGCTTCTCTACTTCTTCAAAATGCTAGAGGTATGGCATCTTTAATTATCTAAGGAATAATTTCATAAAAATTGTTTTCAAACTAGGGCAAGTGGATTTAGAAAAGTTGCTATTTTATCCCAACGACAAAATAATGTGTGCTTTTCGAAATTATCGATGTATGTAAAACAGAAAATCTTAAAATCGTTGGTATTATACTAAACACCTAAACTATTTTATTTTCATAGAATCATCTTAAAATTAATATAATACAAATAAATTTGACGTATACGTTAAATGACAGAATAAACTTGAACACTGCATAAAGAAAAACGAATTTTCTAAGATAGCTTTTAAAAGTTGTTACATCTTAAACAGCCCGGAACAACAGGTTTATGAGGGCTCTTCAAACAATAAATCTAATAAAAAGATAAGAACTTAAGAAGTGTCATTAAGTTACTCTTCACAGCTATTAGCTTTAAGTCGGATTATGAGTTGTTGAAATGATCCAGATTCGCTTTGATGTACTCTCAAGGGTTGTGTTCCTTAGATAATAATTTTTCTTTGTTATACCTTTAGGTGTTTAATGTTTTAACTGATTATGTCAGAATCTTTGCATTAGGTTTATGATTCAAAGGCAAGTTATTCTTGTTAGTTCCTGAATTAAAAGAGGATCATTGGTTTTATTGAAAGAAAAATAATAAATTTACAGCACTATTTATAGCTGAGAATTACTAGACTAATCATTCATAATGTTGGGGTTCCCTCAGACAGAAACCCGCAAAGATATTCTTCATTGTTGCAAGAGGTTCGAGAAGTAAATCAAGTTGTAGACAAAAAATAATTGTTTGGTGTGATAGATGAATTTACTTTTAACACCTTACAGCTGACATCCCAACCCATCCTAACACTATCCTCACCTCGTATGCCGATGACACATGTCTATCATCAATGAATAAATATCCTTCCATAAAGACATTAACCCTCTGGAAGAACGTTGTTAAAACTGGAGGATTAAAATAAATTCACAATGATCCTTACATTGTATCCCAAACCCTCCAATCCCACATCACCACCCTTGAAGAATGGTGCCAAAATTGGAGGATAAAAATTAATTCCAATAAATCCCACCAAATCACATTTACCCTTCATCGTAAAACAATGACCTCTTGCCCAACAGTATCCTTTAATAATACCCCATTTATTACTGTCGAACAGATCCGTTACTTAGGACTACATCTGGACAAAAGACTGATCTACATGAATATTATAAGGCCTATATGGACATACGGAGTTGAGCTTTGGGGCTCCACTAAACCATCTAATTCCTCCCGAATCCAATCCTTACAGTCCGAAATCCTTCGTAAAATCATCAATGCTCCTTACTTTGTCACAAATCAAGTCATCCATCAGGACCTCAATGGCCAAAACCAGAGTTGAGCATTCCTTCCATGAAAAAGCTTCAACCATAATAATCCTCCGAGGCGTCTGAAGAATAAGAAGATGGCGTCGAGATCTTTTCCTTTAGAATTGTAATTGGAGTTCTATCAATGGGTAGATTCTCCACATGTTTGTATTATGTCGCTATCACCTACAGCAAATTTACTTGTCGTTAATATTTTTATACAGTTGTAAATAACAATAAATAAATTATAAAAATAAATAAATAAATTCCAATAGATCCAACTAAATCACATTTATCTTTCGCAAGCCACAATATCCTTTAATAACACTCTATTTATTCCTACTGAACAGATCCGTTACTGAGGACTACGTCTGGACAAATGACCTATTTGGAATCCTCTTCCAAGAATGAAAAGACAGGAAACAGCTAAAAAATTACAACATTTACTAAACAAGCGTTCTAAACTTCCAGCTAATTACAAAAGTCTTATTTGTATGACTATAATGAGACCTACATGGACCTACGGAGTTGAGCTTTGGGGATCTAAGCCTACGAATTCCTCTCGTATCTTTTCCTTAAAATCCAAAATCCTTGATGTTTCTTACACTTTGTCACAAACCAATTCTTTCATATGTTGCGGATTTGGTCAGAACCAGATACCATCAGTCCTAACCACCCAACCCTCCTCTTTCCCCCTTCATTCTTCTCCTCTCCAAATGTTCTTGGACATCTATCAATGGGCGGTTTGAATAACTAAAATCACATTTACTTGTTGTACATATGATTTAATGCAGTAGTAAATATCAATAAATAAATCAAGATACAAATATTAAAATATTTTCAGTAGACGAAACCCATCATTTAATTAAAGTTTCTCGATCCAGGTTGAATGAAACCTCTAACTCGCCCGATGTCCCCTCTAAACCTTTAACACCCTATGCCTCGGCAAATTGCAAGTTATTTGGTAAACTTTTAGGAGTTATTAAGGTGACGGTTGGGGCGTAATTTAAGCTTTGTAAAGTGTGTAAGGCTGCCGACAAAGGCACCTCAATGAAATCTAATATTGCGCCTGGTATTTCCCATTACGTGGTGCCCCCTAAGAACGGGAGAAATACTATTACCAACTCAGTGGGTAGGCCCATACCTACCCTTATGATATTCCAGCGTTTTCCTACGTTTAATATCATTAACATTCTTGGAAAGTGACTTAAGTTTTTAAACATATGACTTATTTATATATATTATATTTATTAAAGATAAACTTAATAATTTAAAGTATAACTATGATTAAAATTTTAAAAAATAGGAACTACTTATTTTAGAGATTTTTTTTTTAGATATCTGTGAAAATGATAACGCTCCCAAAAATAACCCCATTAATTTTATATGATAGTGGTTTGCAGAAAACTGACTCACTGGGAAAATGTCGATGTAAAAAGGACGAAGGCCATCTTCTTTTCCGATACCTTAGTCCCTGTTGAGAATAGAATGGGAAGCAAAGTTAAAAACAAATGGATTTGTACTACCCTGGATTAATGGCATTATTAGTTTCTGAGTAGAATTTAAAAAATTTTATTAAAATATTAAATTTTAGCCAATTATAAAAATAAATTGAAGTAGTACTGAAATGGACTACAAAATGGACACACTCGACTAACCCAAGAATACTTACAGCCAGGAACATCTAAACCAACATGTAGACAGAATAATCTATTACTAACTGTTAAGCACATACTGACAAACTCCAGGCATTTGATCAACACCGGATTATCATTTGATTACGAAACGATTGTAGCCCTCACCATCCGGAAATATTTGATTACCTTAAGAAAACAAATATGTACGAGTATATATAATAAATTTTATTTATTACATCTGTTGCTGCCAACATATGTTTAATAATTGTTTTCATTTTATAAACACAAATAGGTATCTGTTGTATCTGTTTTTATTTGCGACAGAGGTATAACTAATACCTGTATGGTATGCATACATTGGGTCAGTGGCCTTATCTCTCTACCTAGTCAGTAATTGCTAGGTTGGACTTGGCCAAGTCTGATACTCGTTTCAAGCCACGGCAGGCGGTTCTTCTCCTCCAAGAGGGCATTTCTCCACAACAGGCCTCATCACCCAGAGTGACAAATAGATAATTTTATTTATGTCGCAAAAACAAAAAATAAAATTTTTGTATTTCTAAAAGTTCCTTCTTTTTTTTTTCTAGTTTATATTTTTCAATATTTTGTTTTACAGTTTTTTGTGTTTAATTATTTTATAATTAAACACAGCAATAACAAAATTCGGCTATTCATTCATTTTATTTTCACTATTCTACAGGGTTGGGCTAGTAGGATCCTTTTGAACCCCTACCACCGCAACAACATAAATTCATGTAACTTAATATTATCATTTTTTTTTTCAATTTCATTTTATTTATTCATTAACTATGGCTATGGCATCAGCTAATATATTCTACTATAGATATAATGATATTCGTTTATAATATAAATTCGTTTAACGGATTGCTGTAGTTTTGAAGAAAGAAAAAAAAATCCTTAAATATCTCTCATCAGGAGAAATATTTTAAGCTATAGATTCTGCCATTCTTTTATTTCAAAGTGTTAATAAATTGGAAAAATAAAAATATTTTTTTCGATGTTATTTCATTTTAATTTTCTACTAATTAATATAATCAGCAATTCACCTAAGCTTAAGATGAAGAGAAAATTTCATTGGTCCATCGTCAGTTACATAGTTACAAGTTTGTAGTTTCAAAAAAATTGGTTAAAAACTTTGAATTTAATAAAAATGAAGTAAAAAAAGATATCAATTTAAGGAGCTTGTAAAATAATAAACACAACTGTCGAATTTTAGGTATTATCTGAAAATTCAAATTTTACTTTCAAAAATAAATATTATTTTGAATTATGACAAAGTTTTTCTTTTCAGTCATTTTCGAGCTTACAAAAAATAAAAGAATTAAATTAAACATTTAAGAAATAAATTTAAAGGTATATAGATATGTAAAACTTTACATTTTTACTCTGGCGACGATATCAGTATATAACCAGCCTATTCTGCCATTTACATTCAAAATAAAGGTAAATATTAATTAATTAAAATCAAGCATGAAATCAATTAATACTTTGTGTGTATTGTTTGGACAGCTCCATAACACAACTTCAACAGAAAGTTAGTTTCGGTAACAGTCGACTAACGCCCAACTGCCGGTGAGTGTGTGTATGTTGTCGATTACAAGAAAGTGATAAGCCAAGTTTTGCCTCACAGTGCTGTCGATATACGCAACCCTTAAAATTACTTTCCTCGCTAGCCAAAATGTTACAGCAAAATGTAACTTTATATAAGGAAAAGTAATACTATACTAATTGATACATTTAGATACATCACTTTTGGTATCCACTTTGTGCAATTTATGCATAAACAACAAACTAATAATCGTAAAAGAAAAAAAAAACATCTATTTAAAAATAAAGTCTCTTTAATATATGGGGAGTAAAAAAAAAAAGATACAAATTAGATCAGATGCAAAACATTCCACATCCATATTGAAACAATAATATAAACATGCTTATATTTTTTTTCTTTTTCAGACAAAGAAAATATAACCTTAGTAAAAAATATATTCACACTATTTCCAGGAAATAAAACTACCCTTAAAACTTCTACCAGACTTTTATGGTTTGCGGGTCACTGAAGAGGATCTAGGAGGGTGAATTCCGGAGAGCGAATTTGTTGATCGGGTGAATTGAATAATTGTGAAATTGGAGGAGCAGAAATGAGAAAGAAAAATAGGAATGAATGAAACATTTGTATTTGTTGTACAGACCGAAATGGATTGTAAAAGGAAACTGTAGGGGTAAAAAAATTGTTTATTATATCCTATTATTGTATCTCTTTTTTTTTATGATTATACCATGTATGTGTAATTTATATATGTCCGATTACGGATTGATAAGTATGCTGTGTGAGATAGCAACCTAATGTATTTAGGCAGCATAGATAAATAAATAAAGTATTTCTCTCTCTCTCTAATTTTATAACGTTTTGGGGTCCTGTCCATTTTCAAATCAATATCTTATGCTAGTACACTCGTATTTAAAAAAAATATTAATTATATTATCATCTAATCCCCATCTGTATAAAAACTAATCGTCCCCCTGGCTGCTCTATGCTTTTCTTTTCGGGAGTGTTTTGTGCTCTCAGAAGTTTTAAGGGTAGTTTTATTTCCCGGAAATTGTTTTATATAGATATAACCCTCAGAAAAAACTAATTATTATAAAATATGTCGTTTTTAAAAATTTTAATATCGGCTTAGACAGCTTACGTACCTACTTTTCTAAGTACTTCGCCATAAAAATCTAATACAAAAATTGTTTGATGTATATTTATTAATTTTGGACAGATTTATATTATTCTAGTGTGTTTTGTACATTCATCTTTTTCAAAAGAGCGTTTGAAACGTGGAAACATATTTATCGTTTTCGACTTATTCAAAGACCTAATTAAAGGGAAAGGAATCCCATTGCAGACTACGTAAAATACTTTTCAAACACAGGCTTTAAGCTCATTGACATTTGAAAGTTAACAATGCCGTATTCTGATAATACAGGTAAGATTTAGATTTTTTGTTTTGGATTTTAGAGAACTTCATCTTTTTCGAGTTGGAGATGAATAAACATTTCTTTTTTCTTCTTGTTTTCTAGAATTTATGCAAAAATACGAAATTTTATAGGGGTTCAGGAAGAAGATTTTAGAAAATTTTCATTAAAAAAAAGTATAGCTCTTTTGATAATATCAAAGTATTATTTTTTGGTTATTCAGTAAGAGAGTCTCATTTTTTTCACAAGTTTTACTTTCAGTTTTTAACATTTCCTGTCATTTTTTTTTTTTATTGGTCACTAGGCCTTTTTTTTTCAATTCAGTTTGATAATAGTGATAATAATTCATTCAGTAGACGTAATATACTAGGTATAAAATTTCATATTAATGGCCGCAACTATTTTAAAGAAAAGGGGACCTTCCTTAACTTTGGTTAGGTGTCCATTCATATCTACTGAGTATAGTCTCTAATTTTTTTAAATATTATGAAGTTATATGAGAAGTATTGTAAATTTTCAATACAGTAATAAAATCAATTATTTTCTTAACAATAATCTATTGTAATGAATATTAAAAATATATTTTTTTTTTACTTATAAACTCCAGTCTTTGGAGTGAGTTTCATAAAAAATTCATGTTTACAACTCACAAGCTTGACATATAAAAAATATCCATGTAACTAACAAAGAACAATTAAAATTTTCATTTCTCTTACACTCAGACAGTCAAATTACTGAGCGAATTGTGAACAAGAGCACTTGTGACAATTTTTTGATATAATTATTTCTAATTTACAAAACTAATCGGTAAGCGAATATATTTTAACAAGTGAGATATGCTATTTATCATTTGTCATATAATCTGTTCAATTATAATATGAAAGAATGGAGTAGTTTTTCTCTGTGACGTGAAGGAAAAAAAATCACAATACCTTTATTTCATTTTAAACCTATAATAATTATCACTCTTCAAATCATGTTAGCGGGGGGATAACAAGGCGGTTACATGCTAATACAGTCGGCAACATAATATCATGGGCTCAACAAGAGGCATTTTCTTGGCCGATGGAGGTATTAGATCCGTTGGAGCTCATAAATCAAACCTATCTGGTGTCGGGTATTCCCCCACGGGGTAGCAGATTTTCCCCTGTTCCATGGATTACTTAGCTGTCACCTGGAGGCAATCTCTATTTAATATATACGTCACCTGTGGTTCAATGGAGCGGTGATCTCGGATCTGGGATTGATATGTTATTAATGGAACTCGTTTATCAACAGGGATTACTGTGAGGGTGTTCTTGCTGAAGGAAAACATTTTTTCATCTGGATATTTTGTCCGCAAAGTTATTTTAAGCAGCTGTAGTAGAATTTTTTTTGGATAAGACATTAGGGGCCGCTTGTAGCCGTGAGAGTTGAGGCGTAGATATTAACAATCTAGGAACTGCAGCGTCGCCTCTGTGTCTAGCCTGTGGGGTAGAATTTTTTTTCTCTGACTGTCTCACAAAATTAAAACTTGACCCTCCATCATGGTTTCAATAGGGTGATACTCTGTAGATAACTCTTCTTCGATTGAGAAAGGGGTCATTAAAAAATAATAATAATAATAAAAAAATTAACATTTAATAGTTAACAAAAAAAAATGATTAAATTTTATTAAATCTCCAATAAAATATGTCGCGTAGGAATAATGTCACCAATGCTTTAATTGAAAACCATTTCTATTGAAAATAGTTTCATTTAAAACCACTTGGGTTCATAACAGATATTTGGCTTAGATTAGATTAGATTAGATTTTTATTCAGGGCGATCAACATCTAGGTTATTACACCCTTTTTACTTCATCTATCTTCTTGTCTTGACATTTGATGGTTGAATGTAGACTATTTCCTTTTTTACACTGGTCAGTATTGGTGGATTATATTTTAGTATAAAGTTGATTTTCTTTCAGAAATTTTATTATTTTGTCTATGGATTCTGCTGAGTCTTTAAGGCCCAACTCTCTTGTACGTGGAATTTTATCTTATTAAATATTTCTTCAGGTTTTCAGATCGATCAAGAGTTAATCTGCGTGGAGATTCCAATTTAAGAGTTTAAAAATTTATAGGGATGAGTTCGTTATGCGTTTTTTTTTGTAAACTCCATACAGCTCTTTGTTGTTTGTTTTTTAGTTTTGAAAGGGGGTTTAAATTAAAAGCCTGGTCATCAACGCCCGTTGGTTGTTGGTTTTGGTAAGGTCTAGTTGTTCCACAGTCATAGCTTTGGTATGGTGTACTGATCCGCACCAGTGGGACTCATTTCCGTGAGATTTGAAATATTATCTAGCTAGGCAATTATAATTTGTTTAATGATCGTTACGATAGTAAAAATGATGATGAAAAGCAGGTAAGTAACTGTTCTAATTTTAAAAATAAGGCAAGATAAATAGATAATTATAAGAATTAAAGGCTGATTATTAAGTTAGTCTTATGGATGAATTTAATGACCCTTTCTATTATGGATTCGTCGTTTCTCAACGGCATTGGAACATTTTAAGAACACGAAAATTAACTTTTAATTTGTAGTGATTACATTCTTCAAAAATGTGTTTACGGTGAGATTACTATGACATTTCGAACATTTTGTAGGTGCCTCTCCTGTTATGAGGTGGATGTGTGTGAATCGGGTATGTCCTATTCTGAGTCTGGTGATCACTACTTATTTGCAGCTTCTACTTCGAGTTGATGTAATCTACTTCACATCTTTCTTTATAGATTTCAACTTACTGGGTGGACTTTCATCCCACATTGCCTGCCATCTTTTATTTATAATAGAGCTCTTTTAAAAATCTCCTAAAATAAAACGCTTTATGTAATTTCTACAAAAACAAATTTACAAAAATTACTTTTTAGTCAGTCAATAATTACTAAACTTGAATAAAATAAAACGTATTTTTGTTATCCGTTCCCTCATAATCATCTTGGAATAATCACTTAAAATCGTTTCACTTCACTGCAAAAATGAGCTTAATTCACCACAACTAAGTCAACTAAGTAAGGAATTATCAGAACTTGTAAAAAAGTTCTGTCAATCGAGTTTTAAACACTATTATATTTCAGTGAAAAAATGATTTGCCTGAACTACTAAAATAAATGTTTTACTTTCTTAACCGCATGTGTTATAAAAACATCAGGGCCCTGTTTCATAATAAAGTACAAACTAATACTATTAGTCTTGTCGATTTAACTTAGTACACTGACTTGTACAATAGTAACTTGTACTTTAGCTCTTTTTAACTCCTGTAATATCACTATAATAATAGTCCTCACTATTATGAAAAAAAAAAGTATTAGTGTATTTACCACGTTGTTTCTATACTTGTATTTTGAACTAATACTTTCATTATGAAACAGGGCCTAGGTATATAATTTGACATATTTGGATAAAGTTCTACCTTAGAAATTTTATAAAGAATTTATACATGTACGGTGAGCAACATAAAATGTTTCTCATTGTCAGACAGACAATAAGAAAAAAAAAAAGGAAGTTTTTGGTACAGTCCTTTAGTTTTACCATCCTATTGAGTTATAACTGTGAGAGGACACGTGCGGTTGTCACACTGCAAAAATTAGGGTTTGTAAGGTAACATTTACTTTTGAATACTCTCATTTATATCACTCCATAATATAAAAAAGTTTTTAGTGATCACCGTGTAATTTTTTATTTTACACACAATTATCGTGTAATATTTTATTCTACATATAATGTGGAATAATAAAAACGGTTCTTGAAAATTGAGTTTAACTGAAGAACGCTTTTCGCGAAAAAAGAATAAATGAAGGTTATTGTAGGGGCTATAGTCTTTTTTTTAAATGGAGAAATAAGAGAGATGAAGAATAAACAAAACCATAGATCTCAATATTATTATCAATATTATCTTAAACACTTACATTAATGGTTAGAGAATAATCTCAATAATAACAGAAAGAGTCCCTCACAACTCAGAAGTCAAATTACAGCTAATATAACTTTCAGCAAACTAGGATAAATATACGCACTCTCACTTTTATTATCACTGTTCTCGACAAAACAAAAAAAAACCTTCCCTCGCTCTCCTTGTCAGTGTTGCCCACGCAGTGTTGCCATCTCACAATACTTCCCCTTTCAAAAAGGGTGCCCAAATTGGGTATCCTTTTTTTCTATGCAGGAGAATACCTCTGTGGAGCCCGTATATTCCAACCACTTCGGTTGGCCTTCGCTGGACTCGTTCTCCCGCTGGGAAGCTCAAGTAGGACTCCTCACTATCACTCCACTCGTCCTCCGGTACGTCATCGAACTCAAAATCCCCTTCCGTTTCCGTCGAGCTGTCAACATTATCGCAGCTAACATTTAGCGGGCAAAACTTGAGCCTATCGATATGCATCACATCGTACTTTCCTGGCGCTCTTTCAATTTTGTAGTTAACAGGGCTTAACCTCTCAATGACTCGAAAGGGCCCATTCCAGGGAATCGCGAATTTTCGGCATTTCCCTAACGGGG
>NW_027108947.1:314212-331952 GCF_000696795.3 Halyomorpha halys
TAGTTTTGAAAGGGGGTTTAAATTAAAAGCCTGGTCATCAACGCCCGTTGGTTGTTGGTTTTGGTAAGGTCTAGTTGTTCCACAGTCATAGCTTTGGTATGGTGTACTGATCCGCACCAGTGGGACTCATTTCCGTGAGATTTGAAATATTATCTAGCTAGGCAATTATAATTTGTTTAATGATCGTTACGATAGTAAAAATGATGATGAAAAGCAGGTAAGTAACTGTTCTAATTTTAAAAATAAGGCAAGATAAATAGATAATTATAAGAATTAAAGGCTGATTATTAAGTTAGTCTTATGGATGAATTTAATGACCCTTTCTATTATGGATTCGTCGTTTCTCAACGGCATTGGAACATTTTAAGAACACGAAAATTAACTTTTAATTTGTAGTGATTACATTCTTCAAAAATGTGTTTACGGTGAGATTACTATGACATTTCGAACATTTTGTAGGTGCCTCTCCTGTTATGAGGTGGATGTGTGTGAATCGGGTATGTCCTATTCTGAGTCTGGTGATCACTACTTATTTGCAGCTTCTACTTCGAGTTGATGTAATCTACTTCACATCTTTCTTTATAGATTTCAACTTACTGGGTGGACTTTCATCCCACATTGCCTGCCATCTTTTATTTATAATAGAGCTCTTTTAAAAATCTCCTAAAATAAAACGCTTTATGTAATTTCTACAAAAACAAATTTACAAAAATTACTTTTTAGTCAGTCAATAATTACTAAACTTGAATAAAATAAAACGTATTTTTGTTATCCGTTCCCTCATAATCATCTTGGAATAATCACTTAAAATCGTTTCACTTCACTGCAAAAATGAGCTTAATTCACCACAACTAAGTCAACTAAGTAAGGAATTATCAGAACTTGTAAAAAAGTTCTGTCAATCGAGTTTTAAACACTATTATATTTCAGTGAAAAAATGATTTGCCTGAACTACTAAAATAAATGTTTTACTTTCTTAACCGCATGTGTTATAAAAACATCAGGGCCCTGTTTCATAATAAAGTACAAACTAATACTATTAGTCTTGTCGATTTAACTTAGTACACTGACTTGTACAATAGTAACTTGTACTTTAGCTCTTTTTAACTCCTGTAATATCACTATAATAATAGTCCTCACTATTATGAAAAAAAAAAGTATTAGTGTATTTACCACGTTGTTTCTATACTTGTATTTTGAACTAATACTTTCATTATGAAACAGGGCCTAGGTATATAATTTGACATATTTGGATAAAGTTCTACCTTAGAAATTTTATAAAGAATTTATACATGTACGGTGAGCAACATAAAATGTTTCTCATTGTCAGACAGACAATAAGAAAAAAAAAAAGGAAGTTTTTGGTACAGTCCTTTAGTTTTACCATCCTATTGAGTTATAACTGTGAGAGGACACGTGCGGTTGTCACACTGCAAAAATTAGGGTTTGTAAGGTAACATTTACTTTTGAATACTCTCATTTATATCACTCCATAATATAAAAAAGTTTTTAGTGATCACCGTGTAATTTTTTATTTTACACACAATTATCGTGTAATATTTTATTCTACATATAATGTGGAATAATAAAAACGGTTCTTGAAAATTGAGTTTAACTGAAGAACGCTTTTCGCGAAAAAAGAATAAATGAAGGTTATTGTAGGGGCTATAGTCTTTTTTTTAAATGGAGAAATAAGAGAGATGAAGAATAAACAAAACCATAGATCTCAATATTATATTATCTTAAACACTTACATTAATGGTTAGAGAATAATCTCAATAATAACAGAAAGAGTCCCTCACAACTCAGAAGTCAAATTACAGCTAATATAACTTTCAGCAAACTAGGATAAATATACGCACTCTCACTTTTATTATCACTGTCCACGAAGATGAAAAGGCTCTTGAAAGAAGAAGACAATTGCTGCAACGAGAATTAGAACTTCAAATAAAAAAAAAAAACCTTCCCTCGCTCTCCTTGTCAGTGTTGCACACGCAGTGTTGCCATCTCACAGTTATCTACATCAAATCATCTAGATTTTAGCCGGAGTTATAGTAGGGGTATTGACGATGTTATGTTATATGTAAAATGTTAAATTTTATAAGTATAGGATTGTGAGCAGCCCTATTCAAAGGAATGTTATATGATAAATGCATAAGAGCTAGTAGTGGATTTTCTGAGCAACTTGTTTTATAACCTTTCCTTCCAAAACTTCATGTTATTATTTACTTCTGAGTTTTGATTACAGTAATTTATTACAACATGCCTAAATTGAGTGAAAAGTAAAAGTTTGGTCACTGAGTGCCTTGTTCATTTTCTTACTTGTGAGGGGTTAGTCCCGAAACGTTGAACAAAACATAGAAAAGTATTGTTTTCTATTTGCAAGCTTTTTCATCATATTAACAAAAAAAAAAATTATTTTTCAGAAATCCATATATTAACTTTTGATAGAAAAATTCTCATTATAACTCTTGTAATAGAGTACATAAAACATTTCCAAATTACAAATTAATCACTTATACACTGAAGTATAATAGAACTTGTACAAGGTAAGGACTGATGTTTTATGTGCCGTCCTTTGCTGAGTGCTATATAATAAATTAATTTCAAGGTATTCTTATTTTATAATTTTATAATTTTTATTCTTATTTTATTATAAATTATAAATTTGGGAATTTATAAACCTTAAAATCAGCTAAAGAACCATAGAAGACGTATTTATATTAAAATACTATGGATATAAAAGAACAAAAAGTCATTTATTTTTTAATTTATTAAAATGATAAATTATAAACATGTTTGTATTTAAAAGTATGGTCGCAAGGCTGAAAAAATAAGTAATTTCTTGGGGAATTAATGGATTGAAATGTTTCTATTTTTTATTTTTTGTTGAGAATATTTCTAATTTTTTCTCTACCATATTACACAAGATGTTATAACCAAAAATAATATACCTGATGAAATTATTAATAACTGTAATAGATGGCCAATAACAATATTAATATTTGCAGAACTTGAATTAAAGATAGAGTATTAATAACGAAAAGTTATTGATATTATCAATTAAAATTTCAATTCACTTATTTCCAAATTATTTATTTATTTACACGACGAATTTACACACGTTTGTTCCAAGCAGTACAAAATATATTGGGTACATTTGAATTATCTTGATGCTGAAGTGTAAAATTCAATCGCATCGTTGATAGCGTCGACCAAAGATGTCTTGTAGTCTTCGTCTTGAATGGCCTCAAGCGGTAAAGTGGGTACACCGCCGATCATGAAGTCGAGGAACACTTGTTCGTCCTGCACGGCTGGTCCTAGGTACTTCCCAGGTACCCTGGTGATGTAGGCGTAGTACAGACCCGCCGATATGCCGAATTCCTTATAGTATGAGCAAGACTCGACGAACTCCTTCCTGGAAAGGTATGAAGCCACGTCGAGCCCAGCCGCGTCTAATGTTCGCCCAAGTCTGTTGTAGTAAACGTCCATCAGGGTCTTGCTGTTCTCCTCTCGGAAACCTATTACCATGATCATGTTAAATCATAACATTCATTCACAGAACTAAGACTAGAAAATAATTAAAATGTAAATCGTGGTTAGTTAAATAAATTGAATGGTGATTCCAGGAGCGTCGGCATCAAGAGCTCCCGAGCTGGAAGAAGCAGCACTGAGTGGAAATGATTTTTGTAGTTGGAGGTAATGGAACCCTTCTCCCCCCTCCCCAAAAAAAAAAAAAAAAAAAAAAAACACAAAAGGAATTGTCTTTAACAATGTTTTTAATATGTAATATTAAGAATAACGTAAAAATTAACCTATTAAACTACATTCAAAATTAAAGAAAGGGATTCTGTCTTATGCCTAAAGTAAATATTATAGTGTAAATTATACCTATACCTAAATAATATTAATAAAACTACATATGTATAAAAAATATACAGATTTATTTTTCAATGATCATCATACCGAATAGACCGAACCGTGAGTTTGCTCTAATAGTACAGGAGACTGGTGGGAAAAAAGTCAGTTATTTCACTCCTATTTTTGATTACTTTAATGAAAACTATGTATAGATAATAGTATAAATTGATGAGTCTGCTAAGAATATTTGGGGGAATAAAAAACTGGTGGCTTTTCCAAAACCTTAAAAAAATAATTTTTATTCGGAGCTCCATATTTTTAAACCCACCTTCAACAATAAAAATCGTATAGAATATCATCTTAAAAAGAGTTAATTTGCTAAAATATGAATCCTAAACGAGCTATTTATGTTTAATAGTTCCTGAAATATACTTTTATTAAATCAGTAATAAGTGAATTCATATTAGAAAATCTGTATCTTTGGATCCATCAGACGAAAAGCTGTCTGCCAGCACTCAAATTAAATCTGATTTAATATACTATAAATTATTGAATTAAATTTATCATCGTGCTTTGAGGCTCCACTAAACCTTCGAATTCCTCTCGTATTCAATCCTTAAAATCCTTCGTAAAATCCTCAATGCTCCTTACTTTGTCACAAATAAAATCATACATAAAGACCTTAATGTTCCCTATGTAACCGATCTAGCCCGAACCAGATATCACTCCTTCCATTATAAACTCTCTAACCACGCAAACCCTCTAGTTTCTAATCTTGCATCCTCTTCCATTCCTGAAAATCCTCCGAGGCGCCTGAAAAGAAGATTACGAGACCAGCTATGGTAAACTGTCATTAGAGCGCTACCAATGGGTAGATTCTCTACACGCCTGTAACACTCCAATTTAACTTTGATCAGATTTACTAAATGTATTATAATGTACAGTTGTAAATAGCAATAAATAAATTTAAAAAAAAAATATTTATCATCGTAAGAGTAGTAATTTTCATGATATTTGCTACAATAAATTGATTTCTCGGTGTTCATTTTGTCTGAACAACTAGAAATTAATTTATTTTAGTAAATATCATGAAAATTACTACTCCTACGATGATAAATATAATTCACTACTGAGTACTTGGGGGAATAAAAAACTGGTGGCTTTTCCAAAACATCATCTTTTCGTCTAATAGTTCCTTAAATATAGTTTCTGGTAAATCAAAAGTTTTTGCCGAACGACTAGAATTCAACATCTTGTGAATTAATTTTGGCAAATATCATGAAAACTATTACCCCTACGATGATAAACGATATTACATTATCAAACTATTCATGAAATACTGCTTTTTAGAAAAATATACCTCGGGGACTATTGAACGTAAAAAGCTCTTTTAGGGCCCATATTTCAGAAAATTTACTCTTCTTTAAATCATGTCTTACTAAGTTTTTTATGTTGTAGGATCTGGAGCTCCGGATGAAAAAATAATTTTTTTAATGTTTTGCAACATCAGCCATTTTTTATTCCCTCTAACTGTACTTGGAAGACTTATCAATTTAGGCAAGTAATTAAACGTCCATTAATTAAATTTCCATTAAAGAAATCATAAGTTGGAATGAAATAACCGACTTTTTTCTCTTCTTGAGCTTTTAAACTATAGTGATTAAATGGCCTTAAAGAAAATAATTCTAGCTAGAGACGAAAATAACTCAGTTTACACAACGTCATAAATGTAAAATACGGGAGTATGAAAATGGTCATTTGGAATATGAGAAGCTTTGGAATATTGGTAGAAGATTGTTGACCGTATGAACTAAATTGTAGGGAGATAGTATGGGTGGCGGTCAATAAAGGTATCAAATTAGCACATTGCAGGCTTCGTAAGATTTGTCTGATTGAACAAAGATGACAATTGATTCAGTTGTCATTTTTTTTTCAATAATACAGCCTTTCTTTATATTTATATATATTTAAATTTTTTTTGCAGGGACTTTCTACACTTCTATTCCTTAATTAAAATATATTAAATTGGAGTAAAACTGTGAAATAATTTCATTTTTTATATTAAGAACTTCCGTTATTATTTATATGCTAAAATTATTTAAGTAAAGTTGTAATTATAAATGAGAATATTACTTTTTGATGTAGCAATGTAGAGAAACTGCATGAGCTCCAAAGCTGGTGGGACGAACCTGGAAGTCTGAAAGTCGACGAGTATACCCTCCTTTGGTACATCGCCGTGGTACTTGTACATTATGTTGTTCCCCCATGGGTCTCCTTGGCACATAACGTTCTTGTATTTCTGAGACGGCTTAGCTAGCTCCGCTACACGCTTTGCCACTTTTGTGAAGACTTCGTCCTGTATGTTACTGGATCCTGAGCTGCACTTGGGGGCGAGCTTTCTGACACCAATATCGCAGGATCTCAATAAATACCTATCCCTGTCGGGAAAATCGACGAAGAAGGTTTCATAGATGATTTCGGGGTATTTTTCGTCTATTTTGGTCCCTTTACTTTCGAGTATGAAAGAAGCAGCGTGAAAATCAGCGAAGGTCTCTACCGCTATTTTTGCATGGGTTAGGTCTAACTTCTTCTTTCGAATGACTTCAAATCCGGCTTCTTGGAGGTTTTCAAGGACAATGAATTTGTCCATTTTAGAGAGGTAGCATTTAGCCGTCAGTTTTTTTGTAACTTGTGCCTGAAGTTCGTCCAGAATGTTCGTCATGAGAACGTGCTCTTTGAAGAAGAATCTCATTGGTCCGAAATACTCTTCGAAGACTAATTGGCTTTTAGTTGCTATCTTCACGAAGAAAGAGTATTCCTTCTCCTTGTCCTCGACTTTGGCCAGAATCTTGAGCATGGCGTGGTCCCCGTGAAATCCCATGATCTCGGAAAACGGTTGCAAGACGAAGCTGATCACGTCGAAACGCTTACCCCGCAGCTTCTTATCCATGATGGAGTAACAATCCTTCTCGGTGACTATTTCCATCTCGACCGTCTCCTAGACCAGGATGAGAAGTGAATGATAACACTCTAGGGGGGCGATGTAGTATTTAAAGCACTTTTTGCGGTGACCTTCCATGCTATCGTTCATTAATATTCGCTGATAACTAAGAAAACAAAACTTTAGTCTCGACCTCTAGAGCTAATGAGGAAGTATTCTCGAAGCAGTCTTGATTTTGTTGTTTTTCGGGCACTTTAAAGTGTAGCTTCTAAAGTACTTACATAAATAATTAAATAAAAATATATGAAAATAATATAAGTTGAAAGAATAATTTAGATGAATCGTGATTGCTAACAACATCAGAGAAAAACTACATTGAAATTTATGGTTGAGTAATAAACCACTTTTATAGTAGTATTTAAAATATACTGACTGATATTTTTTATGCGACTCTTGACTAAGCTTTCACTTTTTCAGTGTGAAAACACACATATAACAACTGAGAAATCTACTATTTTTTTTTTTTTCCTTATATTCTGTAATATTTTAAAGCAATAACTTTAAGCTTCGTAATTCAAAGATTACTACTTTCTTGTGAACGACTCAATAAATTAACGCATTATATTGATAAACAAATTAAGAATAAATTGAACCCTCAATTATTAACTTTGAGTGTTATTAACTCATTAATTTTTATTTTAGAATCTTGAACATGTTATGATTTTAAATATGCTTTCATTTAAAATTTTAGTAATAATAATAGTAATAAATATATGCATATAAATGTAGATTTATTAATAAATAATATATATTATTGATTTATTTATTTAATTAAAGCAAATGAAAGAAATTTTTGACTCATGGAGATACCAAAACGTATAAATTCAAGTTTTAAAAAATTTGCTGAATTCAGGCGATTATTTTCTGAAACAATTATTAGTAATTTTTAACAACATTTGTAAAATATTATTAAAATATTCCAAATACCAAATAAATAAATAAATTGGATCTATCCTATTTTGCATAAGTAATTGAATAAAAGTCAATTAACCAAGAAAAAAAACTGATTATAATAAAAAACACTTATAATTTTAATTACTAATAATATTAATATAAAATTTGTTAAAAAAGGTATAACATCACTCTTTTATATTAAAAAGGTTTTTTAATTATCACCGAGTAGTATTTTATTTTAGATATAAAGTGAAATAATAAAAATTCCTAGCATTTATATGCATAAATGTTAACATTTCTTTAATTATGCATTCGAAAATAAAGGATTTTATTTATTTTTATAATCCGTAGTTTAAACATTAGACCTTGACCTCAGTATAGTATTAGCTCATAATAATTTTACAACGTTATTATACACACGAAAATTACAGTTCAATAAAGAGATGAAAATATATGTATATAACATGAATAGTGAATGATATACAGGTACACGTGATATTTAGTTTTAATATCCGATATAGGATGGGAAAATTAAATTGATTTGATTTTGTTTGATTATGTTGATTTTTTCAGAAGTACCTAAAGGATCTCAAAAATCGATTTTTGAGCCCCTAAAACCAAGTTCAAAAATTATAAGATACATTTTACCACGGTATATTGTTTAAAAATTTTCAAACAGACAGACATAGTTCCTGTTAGAATAAAGACTGAATTTTTGTATCGTTAATTGTAATAGCAGGAAGGAGAATGTTTCAATCTGCAGCAGTAATGTTGTATAACAATAGGAATGTGATTAAGTTAATTGACAGACAAATTATTCGAATAGTAATTACTTAGAGTTGAGCCCAAGTTTTGATGGTTCTCCAAAGTGTTTCAATTTGATGATTGATCTCGAATAGGAAGTGCTGATTATTACAAACAATAGCAAGCGTAGACAATATATTTTATAAAACAGTAGATAATTCTTAAATTAAGTAACATACCATAGGGAGCAGTTCCATCAGGCCTGGGGGCCAACTTTCTTTACGCGGCGACCCCACAGAATGAAAACTTGACCCTCCCATCATGGTTAGAAAAGATTGGATACCTCTAAATAATCCCTTATCTTAAGTATGTCAGAAATGAAAAAGCAGGAGAGAAAAAATAAATAATAAATAATAGTAATATAATGAACAGTGTTCAATGGGTATGAACGTTTTCGGTATCAAAATTAATTTGCAAGTTTTAAAGTCCCGAAATCCACAATTTTAAAATATAAAAATTATAAACTTTCTCATTATGTATAATGATTATTTCTTATTATAGACTACTAAATCGTTTTTCTATGTAATTAATTGGGGGTTTTTAGGCCAAATCCATTGTTATAGTAGTAATTCATATTCATATTAACTATTGAATTGAATAAGGGGCAAAAAATATTTTATTGCCATTTATGGTTAAAAAAAGTTTGTTTTATTTTTTAAAATTGAATTTCAGTGTTTGTTTTTTAATAAGAATAATTTAATGCTATAAATTCTATCGCAAGTCTACTGCAAAAATCAATATAATTTCTAATTTACAAACTCAATTAATACACTAACAAGTAGTAATAAAAATTGTTACAAAATAGAGTTGTCAAATTAAAAAAAAATAAAGAAAAATGTTCCGTTAAATTTATTTTAATACAAAGTTTATTTCTGAAATTTAATAATAAACAGTTGAAAATTTGTAAGGCATTTGTTAAAATATAATTGAGATAAAAACCAATAATTTTCTAATTTTTGATTACTAAGAGTTATTTACAGTATGAGCAACTTGATTATCATCGTTTTGTTTAGTGAAATTCATTTTTAAATTATTAATTAAAAATTAGAATGATTGAGGAAAAATATTCTTAGCACTTCATTAAATCCACATTGTAAAAAATAAAACTGTATTAGAATAAAATTGTTTTTTATGATTAACTTTAGTTGAACACAAATCTATTTTATACAGATATGTATATGTTTTAGTGAAGTTTCAGCCGTTTTCAAGCTATTTTACCCAACTTGTTGGCCCTAGTGATCTAGAAATAATTTTTTTTTTATATTATAAATACAACTCCATAAAAGTATTAGTTGACAATTTTTTGGGATCTTTTAATCTACAATTTATTAATTAAAATTCATTAATTAACATTATACATCATTTTAAAAATATATATAAGCTAATATGTTGTTTTATTTCTGTATTTGGCACAATTTATTTTTTATATTATATTTTTCAAACTAATTTGGAAAAATAAGTTTTTTTAACCTTATTTTTAATATCCAGATGGCTGTGAATTGTCAATTTTCTTTTTTCTTTTGTCCATATTTTATCACTCTCACCCACAATACAAAAGAATTATCATTTATATCAGTATGCTTAAATGGCCTATATTTCTCATTAAATCATTCCGAGTTGGACAAAAATTCCTTAGATAATCATTATTCTGAATTTTCTGTCAATGTATAAACTATATAGGAAGAATTTGAAATAACAATTTGGTGGAAACTAACAAACGGAATAATCACATAGAGAGAATTTTTTGCTAGCTAGTAAGAGGAGCATATGCCTTCTGATATGATGTCGGTCCAGCTTGGGTCAGCGTACATCGTCTTCACATTTGGCAATCATAGCCAATGGTGTATTCACCAGACTAATCGTCCAATACAAATCATGTGACTATTAATATTAATAATAAGTAAAATATTTTCATAATAAACCTCTAAGTTTGTTTTTATATATAGGTACCTTATTTTTTTATATTTATAAATCTTAAAAATAGGCGAATGTGTTTGTGGTTAGACCTACTTTTATTCAACTTTAAGTAAACATAAATCTACTCAAATATTATAATCAGAAGTCCAAAAACCTTCAAATAAAATTTTAAAAGATAATTATACAATCTAGAGATTGTTGTGTCAAAAAAGATTCCAAAAATAAAATGTATGATACATTGAAATATGAGTTAATGGAGAATAGAAGTGTTAACAAAATGAATCCTGTTTTCGCTGGGGTTCGTTTTATTTATTTGATAGCATATTTCACGTTTCTCAGTTTTCATTAAAATTCATGTTGATGTGCACGCATTAATCTACTGCGTTAAGTAAAAAAAAATTCCTTGAAAAATACTAGCATGATATAATAATATGAAGTTGAAGATGATAAAAGATACTCATATATTAAGGGCGTGAGCAGCTTATGAGATAAACGTAAGGTGTGAGCTAACAATGGAATAATTTATAAAAGTGTACGGACTTATTGCCTCTAACTTTTCGTTCATTTATGTTAATGAAACTGCTAGAGAGTTAGTAGTTATTATTTGCATAGAAATATAAATAATAATAAATATATATTAATTATCTTTAAGGTAATATATTAACTCGAGTTATCATTCAAAATATTTTATGTTTCATAATAATTATGTTACTCTCTTGATATTTTTTTATAACATAAAATACAGATATGATAATACTTTAGAATGAAAAACTATATTATTGAGAAGCACAAATGAATACTATCACGGCTTATAAATTGAAAAGAAATCATGTAACGAAGTGGTGGAATCAAAAAAATTTACTTTTGAATATTTACTATTTTTTTTTTCTAAAAAAACACGCAGAGCTGATTTAAATTAAGATTTTCTTTACATTCTCAATCATTTAAGGTAAAGTATGGTGACTGTGGAAACGACTTGTGTAAATTTATTTTCGAATAAGGAATAAAAAATTTGTTCATTATTTTAAAAACTATAAATAAGTACAAAGTTTAATTAGTTCGATTATTGTTCACAGTAATATATAAAAAAAACATAAAAGCTTGTATATTTCCAGTTATCAATTACATAGTGTACTGAGAATTATTTAAAATAATAAAATATTGACTAATTGAAAGAAATTTATAATTATCTAGATTCAATACTGTCGAATAAGCAATGATGTGAATGATAAATAACATTTTAATTTTTCAAAGATAAATAAAGACACTAAAGGATAAATTTAATTATATAAATAATAAATATTTTTAACGATTTTAATATCTCATCCTTGTTAAAGTGAGATATAAAAATTAATTTTTTATTGTGTAAATGTTGCTCTGTGGCAAACTGTGAATATATCGATTGTATCACATACCAGTAATGTAACAGTGGTGGTAGGTTGCTAAGCGTTATTTGTGTCGTGTTGTTAGTCTCACTACAGTAAGAATGTTTTATGTTATTTAAGCGTAACAAATAAAACAGTAAAAACATTTTATTTGTGTCCACCACCCTCGCGTTCAACAATGCTTTGTATCAATATCTTCATTCATATTTGAATAATCATTTATTCTAATAATGACCAAGCTGTATAATCAGTCGAACGGTGTAAATGTGTATCACTGGAATGCAATTTGTATTAATTAATAAATCCTAAAAATAATTTCTATGAGAAAAATATAGTATTTTCATCAGTAAGTGACAATGTATTTTGACAAATTTCTAAACTGTTTTAGAGTTTCCCAATTTTTTAGGTGTGGTAGTAAGATTCCGAAATGATTTTTCAAGTCTTACGTTAAGGAAAATCACAGTACTTAACATATTACCCGGGAAATTAAAAATATGGAACAAAATCGTTTTTTTTAAATCCAATCCAATTAAGAAACGATTTAGTTGTGTATTTTTAGATATCCTTTACCTAAAAACAGTCACATAATTTTCAACGGTTTATAGCAATTTACATTTTGAAGACGCAGTGGTTTGAGAAAGTACCTGATATAAACTCGCCTTAAAATCTTAATTACTATCTGTAAGAAAATATACCCCATTCTATGTTAAATTCAAGAGTTAGATGCGCTGGAGAAGATTAGAAAATAAAAACTACCATCAAGAGAAAGTCTACATACCACTGTTATGACTCAGCGAAAATCAAATCAGAATTCTCAAAATTGTCGAGATTATGGGGATAAACTTATCAACAGTACACCTTCTAAATCAGACATCCCCATTAGTCTTCCAGTGGCTACGAAACGGATATAAAATGCACCCTGATTCAACTCTGCCTTCCAGAATAGAAGTCAATTATTTTCGACGAAAATACGTCAAACAATGTAATGAAAGTAAAAATGGAATACAATTCTCTGATATAAATTAAACTAATATAAAAACGATGGGCAGTGTTTTCTGTTTTCGAAATTCCCACCAGCTAGGATAAATCTATAAAGTTGAAACCAATAAAATTGTCCGATAATTAAACATTCATGCACGATATGAACTTTGTAGCATTTATGAATAATCATTGTTTATACACATACTGCGAATGAACCCGAAAAGCAACTGTATGTGAAGTAGCCTGTTTTAAAACGTTTTTTTTTAACGCTTCCGACAGGACTAGAGTAGGTGTTTGTTTTTATTTTCTTTCTGAAAGCTTAGAAATAAATTAAAATTCGGCCTTTAAGACTTATCTCTTTCTGTTAGAGGTTTGAATAGATAATGGCCCTTGAATTTCGAGAGTTATGTTTTGAAGGTTATCTTTTGAAGGGTGATAACCGTTAGTTTTATTTAAATATTTCCAATACATTTGGACATTTGAAAATTTAAATTTTGAATACGTCGAATAAGATAAAATATTATGACAGTATAGGATAATATTTTTATGTTTATTATTTTTTGAAACAGTGTCAATAAGAAATATAAACGCTGATAAAATTACTGGATCATTTCATATGAAATCACCTTCATGTTGATTATCATCACTTCACATTAATATTTTTTTTGTATTTTATTATTTAATTAAATAAATTACATATATATTTTTTCTTGATTCGTTTTTCAAATTGAAAATTTTTACTTCCGATACAATCGATAGTGATAATGGAAAGTTTGATATATCACTTTAAAGTTTATTTTATATATTTTGTTCCTTAATATATGATAAGTTCAAAGAAAATTAATTATTTTCAACTGACAAAATTTTTATTAGATTTCAAAAAACAAAAACGCATGTTATTCTAGAATGTATTGTTTAAGTTCGTACTAAAGTTAAAGGTGGACAAAAGATGAGATCCTAAAATCTAAAGGTTATGTAGAGACAATTATATATCACATAACAAGAATGAGTAATCTGACATATTTACAAATTACATTCTAGTTTGTTTAAAAAATAATGATCTTCTCCTCTTGCCAATAGTATAATTAACAAAGGATTTTACTCTGGAAAAAAATCACATCTTTTATTTGTTTCTATTGTTTTCTGTTGTTTTAGTAGCTCAATCATAAAGTTTTATTCGTATATCTAGGTATATTTTTTGTATTTTTTTTAAGCAAACGTATTGACTCTAAAATTTTACATAATTGAAAAAAAAATGTGTTGTAATTATTTCTCTGGAAACTGGTATTTTAGTAAAATGTGTTATATTAAGGTATATTCTCGTATAAACACAACTTTTTTTTTTCTAAAGCAATATGTTTTAACAATTAAGCACAGCTCTTGGATAAAACATTTATTAAATAATAATGAGCATTTCATATTGCTAAAATGTATAATTGAAAAAAAGACTGCTTTTGGAAAATATATATACAATTTATAATTTACTAATATTTTTGGTTAAGAATAGTCATCACTCAACTCTAAGCTTATTTACTTATCAAATGAAATAACATACTTGAAGCTTTAATAGCAGATATTGAACATCTTTCTGATAATATTGGTTGTAAACATATAAGCGTTATTTGATCCAAAACATGGAGAACTTCGATATCGAAAAATCGATATTACAAAAAAAACGTAATAAAGGAAGAAATAGCTACATTATAACATTTCTGTCTACATTTTGGGTAATTAATTAATAATTTTCATTGATTTATTAGAGAGAGAACAATTTATATATTTAAATCATTATATTATAATATGAATTTATAGTCATAAATCAGTTTCAATCTACAGATTTTTTTCACTTTAACGCTCATTCGTTTTAATTATCATTTATTTATTTCGCTTAATAATTTTTATTTCAGCCTTTTTTTCTCTCTTCCATAAAACGTTTTATGAATTAAATTGAGATAAATTTTATTAATAAATATAAACAATAATTAATCCAATCAAAAAAATATTTTATTCTTGTTAGAATATTAGTCTAGTACTAACGAATACAGGAAAGTCTAAAATTAGAAATTAGTGAATAGATTATAAAATTTATCTGAAATCTAATTGAATTTTCGCTTAATAATTTTTATTTCTGCCTTTTTTTTCTCTTTCCATAAAACGTTTTATGAATTAAGTTGTTTTAAATTGTATTAATAAATATAAACAATAATTAATCCAATGAAAATATATTTCATTCTTGTTAGAATATTAGTCTAGTACTAACGAATACAGGAAAGCCTAGAATTAGAAATTAGTGAATAGATTATAAAATGTATCTGAAATCTAATTGAATTTTTTTGTTTATTTCTAAATCTTTTTTGATTCATTCTTTTTATTTTCAACAAATCGAGAATTATTCTCTGGAATAGTCATTGAGACTAATATGTGAACCACTATGAGGCATGTTTTATGTGCTCAAAAATATAAACAATTTTTATATTTTCATCCGAAAAGAATTTCCGAAACCATGTAAAATACAATATATAACCTCCTAAACGTTGTTCAATTTGCCATTTTTATACAACAAAATGTCTGTAATTTAATTTGATTATAATTTTATCTTATTTTGAATGTATTGAATTAATTTTTTTTTAATCATTAATAAATATTGATACAATCTGCTACACTCAAAGAACAATAAGTAAGTATTCATTCATACTATATCTGCATATTAAAAAAATACATAAATAATAATAATACAATAAAACTAATAAGTGTAAATTAAAATGGATACAAACAAAATTATATATAAACATAGTAAATAAACGTAGGTGGACAAATGAGTTAAATGATAGAACAATAAGAAAACAACTAAGATAAATAATTTAAAAAAAAAAATAAAACCATGGTAAAAGTAAATAGTAAAACCATTAAACCATAGGCATCCTACCACAGCTGTCGCAGGGAAGAAGTTGCTCTAACCCGCTTAAGAATAGGCCATACTGTCCTCATGTATTCTCACCTGGTTGGAACATTGCTACTTCCAACATACCAACATTCCCAGTCTATTCCTACGATTAAATACATTTTTGAAGATTGCACTCACTAATTACCAACAGCAAGCAAAATAGGACTGACCCCAAATTTATCTGAAGCTCTCACTGATGAGGAAGCTAAAGTAACATTGGTATTTAAGTTTTTAAAAGCGCATTGCCTCCTTTCCAAATTATAGTATTTCTTTGGTTTTAATTTTAATTTTTTATTTCATTATTTTTTTCCCTTATAATTCATTAATAATAGGCGTTGATGACAACAGGTTTTACGCCTTTAAAATAGGATAAACAAACAAACAATAATTTAAAAAAAAGTAAATAAAATCTTTAACACAATCATACCTATAATTAAAAAAAATAAATATAATAAAATGGTTTAATTGTTTATTTATTATTTAATTGTTCTAATAATAAGGATTCGCCACTTTTACCGAATGATATTCTAAGGTATTTGCTTGAATGTTCCTGTGATTGATGATTTTTCATGTATCACAACATATATCTGAAATTTTATACCTGCTTAGAATTCAATATCGTTCATAAATAATGCATTATCCCGTGAAATTCTTCTAAGTTTAATCATTTTGAAATTGAAACTGACCCCATGGCTCAGTGTTAAAACACGAAAAGTTGACGTTTAATAAAAAAAAAAACTGGCGGCCACAGAGAATGCTCGGATCAAATTGAATAAAGAACTTTTTTCATTTTTGCCCAACCAGCCCATTCCCCCACTCATCCGCTGTCTCTACCGACAACTTTTTGTTTGATAACATAAAACTTTTATCTTTTATTCCATTTCTTCATTTTTCCATGTAATATGGTAATAAAATTTATATCTGACTCAAGAGGAATAGAATTCGAATATTTTTTTGTGATTTAAATGGAAATCTTGTTGCTTAATGTGTATAGCTTTATTTCGACATACATATATGTTTCGGAATGTATATTCCTGGACACATCCATTATGCATCTTGGAATAAAAATATCGCATATATGCACTTAAAAATAACTACAATCCTACTTGGCATGTTTTACTAATTTATTTCATTAATTATTATTATCCAATCTGAATTTTTATTGATTATTTATTATTGTATTATTATACACTTTTTTCAATGAGCGAGATATTGATATATGAAAAACTATATCTCAGGTGCCATTAGACGTACATACATTTGTTAGCACGACAATTAGAGATATAAAAAAATAAATTCCCAAAAACTTTTATTTCGTGTTATTTGGAGGAAGATGTCGATATATGAAAAAGTATATATCAGAAATCATTAGACGTACAGATATCCATCACTCAAATTAAATTTATGTCAGAATAAATTCACGAAATGTTCATTTCTAATTGTTAAGACAAAATTTCATTGTAAAATATCATAAAAACTATAACTCTTAGGAAGAAAAACATTATAAAGTACTTTATAGCACATTAAACTGCCTTTAATTTAAGTGCTAATAGACATATGTACCTCTAATGATTCCTAAATAGGAGATCATAACACAAAAAAAGCCAATCCTATCAATATTTTGTGAATTTATTTTGGCAGATATCATGAAAACTACTAATCCAATGGAGATAAACCAGGCTGGTAAACGCCCTTTCAAAACAAATAAACCAATAAAAAGCCATGTTTAAGTACTAGAAGACATTTGTGGTGGTTCTTGAGATTATAACACAAAGTTAAATTAAATTTGTTTCTAGTTTTTGATACGCCAATTGTCAGTGAATAACGATCCTTCCATTGTATTCCAATCCCTCCAATCCCACATCATCACCCTTGAAGAATAGTGCCAAAAAATAATTAATCCAATGAAAATATATTTCATTCTTGTTAGAATATTAGTCTAGTACTAACGAA
>NW_027108947.1:332048-351220 GCF_000696795.3 Halyomorpha halys
CAAACGATCCAAACTTCCAATCCATTACAAAAGACTGATCTACATGACTATTATAAGGCCTATCTGGACATACGGAATTGAGCTATGGGGCTCCACTAAACCAATTCCTCTCGAATCCAATCCTTACAGTCCAAAATGCTTCGTAAAATCCTTAATGCTCCTTACTTTGTCACAAATCAAATCATCCATCAGGACCTCAATGTCCCCTATGTTGCCGATTTGGTTAGAACCAGATATCAATCCTTCCATAATAAACTTTGGGAAGTTCACCCAAACCAACTCGTTTCTAACCTGGCTTCTCCTTCACTACTTAATAATCCTTTTAGGCGTCTGAAAAGAAGATGGCCTCGAAATCTTCTCCTTTATAAATGTTTTTGGAGTTCTATCAATGGGTAGATTCTCCACATGTTTGTATCATGTCATAATATAACTTAGAGGAAATTTACTAGATGTGTATATATGTAAACAGTTGTAAATAACAATAAATAAATTATTTAAAAAAAAAGTTGTTGATACAAAATTGCAAAGTTCATATTCATCTACAAATATGAACTATACCCTATACTATACTGAGTAAGAAGTAAATGTTATAGATCAGCTTTAATCTCTGCGCTGGCAGACATCATCCTACTACTAGGATGATGAACGTCATAAAATACTTTATAGTACATTAAATTAAATATAGTTTTAGTGCTAAGTACGTCTAAAATCTTGGTCGAGAGACTCATCAATTTCCCTTCACTATACATTATTTTCGTTAAAGTTATCAAAACTTAGCTTCTTGGACTGACTGTTCAAGAAGAGTTCTTACAAAATACCCGAACTCCTGACCCATCATGGGTCGTAGTGATGCAGATTTTTTTTTTTTATTGGAAGTATAAAAGTTATAATTAAACGATACGGATGCCATTGGAACATATTTATTGTAGCAAGAAATGCCGATAACGAAAAGCTGGATTATTATTTAGTCGAAGGTTTAATGAATGTTTTATAATTTCTGACTGATAATTAATGAATTATTAAAAATAATCAAGGGATAGGAAATTAATCCTTTCCCTTTTAGAGAGAAGTAAGGGACGGAGAACATTATTCAATAGTAAGTCGGTTGAGCAGTTGTTCTTAAACTGGCTTAGGGCCTTTTGATCCGACTTCAATCTCCTTTCGTTAATGAACTCAGGTCATTTTCTCGGCCTTCCTGAATCTGTAAAACTTAATTCAAGTTCCCTCATCAGTCGGCTATTGAGTGGTTAGAATTAAAAGGGAAAGGGGAGGAGAAAAAAACAATTAGGCTTAGTAGACATCAAAAGTTTGAGGCGGATCTCAGAATAAAACAAAGCCTTTAGTCTTTCATTAAAAAAAATAAAATAAAAAATAACAGTTAACATTTTTGGTATTTCAAGCTTCAGGACCTAGAGGTGAAAAAATAAGTTATTTCACACCAATTCTAGATTACTTTAACGAAACCTATATACAGTTAAGAGTTAAAATTAATGATTCTATCAACCATGGTAAGTGGGAATAAAAAATGGCGCCCGTACAGAGGTGTGGACAAATTTATTTTTGAGTTCTTTCAACTAAAGAAATAATTACTTAGTATTTTCTGCTAGAAAAGGTTCAATTTTTACTTAGACTATTCAAAGGATATGGTCTCAAAGGATACATTTTTTTCTAAATATAAAAATAAATTTAGAATTATTTTGGCAAATATCATGGTGACTGCTGCTCCAACAAAGATAAACATTATTAACTACATTATACTAAATAAAATTAAATTTAATTTGGTTGCTAATAGGCATATAGACATCTAATAGTTCTTGAGATAAAGTTTTTCATAAACCAATTTTTTTTTTTCAAAACAATGCAAAAATTACTGTAACTTTGTACTAAACTTGTCATGTTAATATAAAATTAATTGGTATTAACTATCAACTTGGTCGTATCCTGATTAAACCTGACAAGCCTTAAATGCAGAATTTTTGAAAATGTTTTCCCCTTAAGTATCTATAATGTTGTAACCATCTCTTATTGTTAGCAGTAAAAAACAAACAATACTTATAAACTATGTAAGAATTTGATGATTAATTAAAGGACAAATTTTTTTTCGTATTATCAAGTTTTTTTTTTTATAATAGCCATTGTCAAAAAAACTATGAAAAGAAAAAAACAGTGATAGTTGTTTTTTCATAAACTATGAGTGGAAATATAGTAAGGAGAAGGATTGCTACTGTATATATGTTGTGTGGTGTTAACACAATGGAAAGTGTTAAAAGAAAAAATATACTATACTAAAAATATTAAAAGAAAAGATAACAAAAATAAAATAAAATAAAAGAACAAATAAAGCATAAAATACAAATACTAAATAAAACGATGCAATTAGAACATGTGGTTAGAGAAGGGAACTAATTATTTAATACAATTGATAACAAGAGTTAAAAGTATATGGATAATAATAATGATGAATGAATATATATAGTAAATATTAAATATAATAGCATTTTTCTTTCTATAAATGAATTAAAATATATTACTACTTAAAATTGCATTTACATTTGTCAAAATTTTGTTCTCAATTAGACGTAATCCCAAGGTAGTGCTGTAGGTAGGGGTTTGAGGCTAATGTGGTGTCTCTGCTAATCACTTTCTTTTCCTTCTGTATTATATCCAATTTTTTTTTTAATTAGCTAAAAAAATTTTTACAATAGAACAATCACCTTATATATCCCTCCCTCCCTTTCTCATTAATTTTTACTGCTATATTACAAGATTATCCTCTTGCATTTCTTTCGTAAGGTAACGGAGTGAATAAGAAAGTTCATCTGGCTGTTGTTGAGCTTGTAGATTGGATAAGTTTTCCGTTAGCCATTTCCTCGGTACTGGTATACTGGCCTTAAGCTCATTAAAATGATTTGCTTATTTTAAGGGAGTTTGTTAGTCTTAGTAGTTGATAAGCGTGAGGAAAATTTTCCAACCAAGCAGAGAGAAAAAAGTGCCCATATAACTTCTCTCTTCTCTTATCCTGGTTACAGCAGTTTCATTACATCACATATTCATATGAGAATTTTTGGTAGTTTACCCATCATATCGAGCATACAGTGGGCCAAATGTAAAATTAAGAAGTTAGAAATTAAATAAATAGAATTTGGCCTGGAAGCGGTCAAATTAAACTTAGATAATAAATTGGTGTATTATATTTATTTGAGTCAACGTTTCGCCCCACGTTGCAGGGCTTCGTCAGGGCTAAAAAAGATTTCCTCACTCATTTGGTATATTGCCTTTCTTAATCATTTATATTTATTGTATCCCATTATTTTAACTCTATTTCTTCTTTATTTTTCTATCCATGTAAATTTTAATTTATTTTTAATTTTATTTTATTTCAATTGTTTTCTTTTTTTTTTAATACTTCTTCTTCCCCTCTATAATGTATATTATCATTCATTGTTTACCTTATTTTAATATTTTTTACACAGTTTACTTTAAAATTATCATCAAATGTGACTTACTTAACTACCATCCCCACTCCTCCCAATAATTACTTAACTTCAATACCCCACTCTGACTTTAACTTCCGTCAAAAGAGATATGAATTCTGTCTCGTTCATTTTCATTTGATTTTATTCTTATCCCTTTTCATCTCTTAATTTGTACTTCCTTCAATATTTCTTCTATTTATCTGTTACCATTACCGTTTTCATTTATTGTTTATAACCTTTAATTTTGATGTTTCATTGTATACCCTTGTAATTTTCCACATACTTTTAAGTATTTGTTAAGTATTTGTATCTTTTTTAGCCCTGACGAAGTCCTGCAACTTGCGGCGAAGCTTTGGCTCAAATAAAAATAGTACACCAATTTACAATTTGAGTTTAATTTGACCGCACCCGGACCAAATTCAATATTTATACACACGGTCAATCAGGAATAACCAACCAGTAAATAAGATTCAATTTTAGCTTAGAAACGCGCCATAAAATGAAAATCATACTGTAGCCAAATTATCAGAACTTTCAATTTTATTAAAATACAAATATTTAAATGAATTGATGTATTTAGCAATCCATATGGAAAACAACGTTTTTTAAAAATTCTAAATTTTATCTTAAATTAATATTCATAGTCCATGTTATAATATAATGACACAACATAATATAATAACATGAAATATATCAACAAATGAAACCTTTATATAGAAATATATGTATTATTTAAAATGTATTTATTGCTTTTCACAACTGTACATTCATATACATACATCTTGTAAATTTAATTTTAGTTTATAATGTAGTATTGTGTCTAGAGAAACTACCTATTGGTAGCACTCTAATGACGTTTTTACAGTGGCAGGTCTCGTGACCATATTCTTTCTGGTACCTCGGGTGATTGTCAGGAATGTCATAGGAAGCAAGGATAGAAACTACCGGGTTTAGGTGGTTAGGGAGTTTATAATGGAAGGAATGGTATCTGGTTTCGGCTAGATCGTTTACGGATGGAGCATTAAGGTCTTTATGTATGATTTTATTTGTGACAGAAGCATTGAGCATTTAGAAATATTATTTTTTTTTTTTATTGATAGATTTTACAATCTGCCACACAGTTGTGGGCAATAGGTAATACTGATGAATGATCATGTTCATACTAAAATAAAATCAAATAAGAATAAATAATTGAATGGAAAACAAAATATCTCTTAAAATATATACAAACAGAAGAATAAACAAAATGAACATAATCAAACTATGTGTATGAAAAAAATTAATAAATAAAATAACATAACGATAAAATAATATAATCTTAGAAATATTTTTTAAAAAATGATAAATTTAGCTTTCTTTTTTTAAAAAAACCCTTATCATTTTAAAAAATAATCTGCTATTGTTTTATACAAATAAATAAATTTTGATGGGATCTTTCTAGGATACATATGTGTGCCATCTCTCCTATAATTGTAAGTACTTTAAAAACTCTTTCTCTCTCTCATATTTCACTTTCCCTCCATTTTTTTTACGATATAGGAAACTTAAGTAAAGAAGTGAGGAAGATAGTTGTTTTTATTTCTAGAAGAATTAGGGCTTAGATAGATAGTGTTAGGATAATTAAAATGTTCCAATTTAACTCTTTGATACCCATAAGTTTACAATAAATTTATTTTATCTAGTTTTGGTTTCTGACTATTTGTGTTTAAATTACTTGAGAATTTGAATTTTACATAAAAATAAAAACTTTTAATCTATTTGGTGCTTGTGTCACCTGTATCTGACCAATAGGTACTAGTACACAATATTGAATTGTGAATCATGGCTATAATTTACAATTAATTTTCTAAAAAGACATGTATTTAGTGAACATGCATATTCAATTGAAATAAAATGGGAGTTTATTGTTTTTAATTACTTCTCTCCTTCCAAAATTAGAGTAAACCAATGTACTTATCTGGATATACTGCTAAATCAAGTTACTTATATCTCATTACGCCTTCAACAAAATAATTATATCAAGTAAGATTTTGGCAACAGATCTATTCTTATTTAGTTAACGATTAAACAATAGCTGAAATGAAGCTATCTGGAGTAGCTAAATATATCTCAAAGTTTTGTTTATTTGATTATTCATTTACATGTTGCCATAAATACTGTATATCGAAAAGGGTGGAATATTTACTCAGGAAAATAAAATTTACAGAAAAGAAATTTAAAATTATGCCATTAATTTTAAACATCAGACTATTAGTTAGCTCTGCTTTTATCGAAAAACTAACAGGGAGAAGTTAAAACAAAAAAAACATAAAATTAATGTATCAAAAAGTTATAATCCATCTTGTTTTTTCAAACTCTACTTTCAGTGAATAAAAGTTGAAAAAAAAGTCATTTTTAAATAATGATTTAGTAACAAAAATTAAATAAAAATAAAGTTATAAACTAAATAATTAAATTATAAATAAATTAAGTATTTTAATTGAGAAAAATTTCGAATCCAAATTTTCAATGGAAATGTTTCTAAGTATAGTATAGCATTTCTAAGATTCTCTGAGCCCAAATAATTGTCTGGAACAGTAGTTTCTAAGTGTTATACAGAAGCCCAAAAAGAGAAAAAAGTGAGTTATTTCAACATATTTTTTGATTACTTTAATGAAATCTATGTATAATTACTAGTCAAAATGTTAAGTATAGTAATTATTATTATTACTATTATTGGCGCAACAGACCGTTGAGGTCCAAGGCCTTGCACGTTTCATGACGTGGTTTTCATAGGGTGGGTTCGTCCTCCCACGTCTATTTTTGTGAGTGCCACCCATTGGTTATCCGGCCTCACAAATGTCCGAGGGGAGACTGTGAGTGAGTATTGTATAATTATACTGATTTTGTATTACCTCTAACTACCTTTGGCAGACCCATCAATGCCTAGTTTACATTAAAGTAATTAAAAATTGGAGAGAAATAAATGTTTTTTTTTTCACCAGAATCTTGCACTATATGTACCTGGGAGTATTCGACCAGCAACTTTTTTGCTAACTAAGTAAAGCAACCAACTGCTAACTAAAACAACTTTTCTGGCTAAAATAAACTTACAGGTAGTGTTATTTTATTTAATTGGTTTTAAAGTAATTTTTTTTTTTCGTGTATCCAGAATTTAGAGCGTTGCTTATCTTAAAAGCTCATTTTTTAAAACCTAATTTATACAGGCATAAATATTCAGGAATCTCTGGAATGGTTGTGGGATAGGGTTAGGTAAATTTATTATTCACAGGACGAGCAGTGCCTGTTAATACTGTAACACTAATGCAGTCTGTCTCTCAGCTCTAATTACCAAAGGAATCAACCGAGCAAATCCTAGGTCAGATTTAATGATTATAATTAAGTGGGTTAGTTCCTAATGCGGGTATATTCAACAGTTATGTCCTCCACCTCTATAGCGGAGCTCAAAAGAACCTTTTGCCAAAACGAATGGCTTAGGGTTTTAAAGGTTATAATTATTCAAATCAGATCTGGAGTATCCACTAATATGTCTTAGTGTCTTTTTTAAACATCTGTTAAAAAAAATCTTTAGGCTTTTGTTAATTTAATGGTTTTTGTTGGTGGAGAAGTCAAATTAGATCATAAAAAGGGCCGTTATTGAAAATAATCCAGTGAAATCGTTAAATTGTTTTAATCAATATTTTCTGTCTCTAATATGATGAAACAAAGTTCGCTTGTACTGAGATCAAAATTCTATGACATTTTTAGACTATATTAAAAATAATTCCAAAACTATTTTATTGAAAAAATGATTATTTTATAAAATTTTAGAACGCATAATTTAATTTTATAAAAAAAAAAAATCATTTTTTCAATCAAGCGTCTAGTTTTGGAGATTTTTAAATTAAAAAAATCGAAGCATTCCCCAGAATTCTGAGCTCACCACGAAATCACATTCATCACAAAACGATGGTCTGCCTAATTTTTCAATTTTTTTAATTGACTAAACCTCGCTCTTCAATTTCAGTCTTACTATCAATCTCATCACAAAAATGTATAGAATAACAATAGTACATAATCCAACAAGCTAAACTAACTAAATTTGGTGAAATTAATGTTTAATCAAAATGGCGCCTTAAGCTATCGGTACAACGTGAATACATTTATGAAATATGAGTGTTAAAAATTGAAGAGAATTATTTTATTTTTATTGTCATTAGTTTTTTTATTTGATTTATTTAATATTTTAAATTAGTACAAGTGATGAGAAAGACGCTGTTAACTCTTAGACAGATCTAGTTAAAAATATTGTATGATCGCTGGTCGCGTTGTTAACATTGCACTATATTTGATCCTTTTTCTCAACTTTATTCTTTTTTTAAAACCTTCCAACATTTCGACCACTTAGGTCATTTTCAAGGATACCTTTACTTTGCTGACATTTTTTTCTTTTAAAATTCTTAAAAATACCGGCTAATTGCCTTTGTCCCATATAATTTCTTCTGTATAATTCTTTCCTAAATTTAAAATTTGTACTAACCACTTTTCTTTCTATCATTTACATTTGCAAAAAAAAAAGGTTTGCAAATATAATTTTCTTTAATAAATAAAAATGGAAATTAAGAAAAAAACAAATAAATATCAAATGAAAACTATATTGAATATTAACAGAAAGTTAAAATCAAGTCATTCGCATAGACTTGAGTATAATTTAGTTATTTATGTTAATTTTCAATATAGTTCGCATTCACAGAGACTTGAGTATAATTTAGTTTTCTGTTAATATTCAATATAGTTTTCATTTGATATTTATTAGTTTTTTTCTTAATTTCCATTTTTATTTATTAAAGAAAATTATACGGCGTGAAGCGCTTCAGGCATCCTCTATTAAATAAATCAAAGGTAAGTTCTCCTCTTCCCAACAATTAGCTGTAAAGAGCTTTTATAGGTTCAATAGTTTTTGAGATTATGTTTTTCAAAAAGCAGCATTGGTTTCCAAAGAACTAACTAAAAAACACTGCTTTGTGCTTTTTTTTTTTTTTTTTTTTTTTTTTAGCAATTTTCATGGAAAACTGCAACTACTACTACAAAATTAAATTGAAGTTACTTATTTGTGTTTTATTTTGACCGCATCCCCAACCATCTTCTCCTCGTATAAATCGACTATCACTAATGACTACAAAATTAAACTTTATATTACATTTAACTAGCTTTAATTCGAGTCCTAATTTTTACGTCTGATAGTTCCTGAGATATAGTTATTCATAAACCAAAAGTTCTGTCTAAAGACAGGTAATGAACATTTTTCAATCAAATTTTGGCTAGTACCACATATGGGTTGTTCCTTCCCAAGATTTTCAAGTGTAAATGAAACATACAAAATATTTACTTGGGCCGCCCATAGCTCAGTGGTTAAGACACAACAGTCTTACCAATTATGTTGATGTCTATTGGCGGTGCCGATTCGAATCCGGCCTGGGGCGTTGACTTTTTTCATTGAGTGGCGGTTCCACAAAATGAAGAACTTTGACCCCCAACCATGGTTAGGCAGTATAGGACTCCAATGGGAGTCTTGGCCGGGGAAAAAAAAAAAAAAAATTACTTAATGTATTATTTTGTACAGTTGTAAATTACATTAAATGAATAAATAAAAAAAAAAATTATTTTGGCAAATATGAAAACTACTACCATAATTTTAATTATAAAATACAATTTTAATTTATATATTTAACAAGCTTCAATTTGATTGCTAATTGGTCTCTGTATATTTAATAATTCCTAAGGTATTTTATTGCATTTAATAAAAGTACATTTAGTAGTTCTTCATCAACCAAAAGTTCTCTCCGAAAAACTGGAAATCAACTTTTCACAATTATATTTTGGCGAATATCATGCAAACTACTACTCATAAGAAGATATTAATTATAAATTATTTTATGGTACATTTTATGAGTTTTAATTTTGTAGCTAATAGTCGTCCTTACGTTTCCCAAAATAATTTCACTAAATGTTAATTTTTCATTATCAAATGTTGCTTTTTAAAAAATTATCTTGGGAACTATTGAACGTAAATCTCTATTAGGGCTCATTTTTTAGCAAATTGACTATAAATGATTATCTACTAGGTTTTAAGTGTTGAAGGTAGTTTTAAAGATATGGAGAAAATTTGAAAATTAAAATTTTAGCGTTTTGAAACAATCGCCATTTTTTATTTCCCAATTAACTATGATTGGCAGAATTATCAATTTTTACTAATAACTATGTTTAGTTTTCATTACAGTAATTTAATATTGGAGTGAAATAACGTTTTTATTTCTCCAGGTCTCTTGGAATGATTGAATGTTATATTAAGATGACTAAGAATACAACAAAAATCATTATAAATGCAAATTCTAGCAGTTTAAGATTTTAATTTTATTATGTACGATTCAGTTTGAATGTTTATTTAAAAAAAAAAAATTGATTTTTTTAGATTTGGTAATTAGTTTATTTATCGTTTACTGTAATATAACATTTACAGCGATAAATAAGGTCTCACTTATTTTGAAAAAGTTTTTATAAAGGTGCATTTGATCAAATTTAAAAAAAAAATATAGAAGTCATAAAGCCTTGCTAAATTAACTAAAGCTGCTATACTATGGATTTTTGTGATAAATTGATCGTTAGCCAGTTGAAGACACAAAATGGAAAATAAACAAATAAATTAAAATCTTACTTGACTCCCGTTTTGAAAACACTCCTTGATCGAATTCTAGTGTTGCAATAATCATTCAACGCTGAAATCCATCATTCAATCAATCAAATCATTCAAAGGCAATCCAAGGTATCCTTCACACCCAGCTATACGTATAGCATACCTCCTATATGTACGTACCAAATACCCACTAAAATCTTTACAGGAGGGTATGAAAGAAAAAAAAAAATTCAACGCTGAATTTAATGCTCTGTTATATTTTATATGACTGATATATTTTATATTGTATTATATTGAACATAATATAATAGTTTTTTTTTTCAATGAAGTGTCTAGTTTTTTAATTATTTTTAATATAGTAAAAGAAGTCTGAAAATTTCGAGATATTTTGTAAGTACCACTTAAAGGTCACCGGGAGAACTCAATTTTTCTTAATAAGAGAATATCATTATTATAATTTAATAAGAGAGGCCTTTAATAAGGTATAATACATCGATTACGACTATCTGAAGCTTTACCCGGATTGTTTCCAACCGAAATTCTAATATTACTGGACGATGATCATATGTTCTCTGTATTTCGAGTTATTAAAAAAACTAAATATGGATATAGTGTCCAATACAGCGTATAGCTAAATAAAATTACTTGTAGTCATAACTTTTCTGGGAAGTACTTATACTACGAAAAGTAAAAGTACTTTAAAGAGAAGACTAGAAGTTTCAGGAGAAAAGATCTGAAAACCGTTTATAAAAAATTTAACACGATTACAATACCTTCCTTCATCTCATCGACTAAGGCGGCCGTAAGAGCATTTTTAAAATCAATGTATCGCCTAGTTTTTTAATAGATTTTAATTGTAGTCTGGAAAACTGGATGTGAAAATATAAACTTCTAGTTACTACACTAGTTTTTATTTACTATCTTAAGAAATACCTTAATGAGTTTATACATTTTTTTTTTCGGCCAAGACTCCCATTGGAGTCCTATACTGCCTAACCATGGTTGGGGTCAAAGTTCTTCATTTTGTGGGGCTGCCACTCAATGAAAAAAGTCAACGTCCCAGGCCGGATTTGAACCGGCACCACCAATAGACATCAAATAGGTAAGACTGTGTCTTAACCACTGAGCTATGGGTGGCCCTTATACATTTTTAATGTTTTTTTTTATCCACAAAAATATTTTATACAAGGGGACTACTTCTATTTCTTGGCCATATTTATTTTAGTTAACAGTGCCTAATTACTTGTTTAACTATGAAGCCTATATTTTACCTCCAAAATATATTTATAATTAATACATACAATTTAACAAACAATCGTTTTTTCACTTCCTTGCCGTTTACGACTCTATAGGAAGGGCACTTTAAAAATTCATTTTCGATCTACAATTGATTGTTTCAATTCACTAACTTTATTACACGAGGATTCCATTAAAGAGTAAGCCTCATTATTTATTGTGTTCATTAAAAAGAAATAAAATAAAAACTGTACGACCAGATGTTTTTCACTCTCTCATTTTAACATTTTTTTCATCATTTTTTAAAACTATATTTAAGGCATATCTGGGCGGCGTACTAGTAAAGGTAAGTATGAATATTCTGAATTTTCTCTTTAAATCTAGTTCAATGTTAAATACAAAGCAGGACTTAAAAAAAACAAAAAGAAGGAGGTAACTAAACAGCATACTGGATATGAGATAAGGTCCAAAGAGGTAGGAAGAAATATAGAGTAATGGCTGTGCTAAGAAGAAGTGAAGATGCACAAACAAGTAATGGTAGAAAAGTGAGAATATTGTAAAGATGTGACATGATTTCCTATATGAAATTCAAATTATGAGGTGAATATAATTGTGTGAATTATAATACATATGGATGAAGATTGTTGTTATGATGGTTTATTATTGTTTTAGGTTTAAAGTACATGAATATGAGACAGTGGTCCCGAAACGTTGCACTATAATATGATAATTTAATATAAATTACATTCAACTGGAAGTTTATTAACCTCAAAAAATGTTTATGAATAACAAACTAAGTAATTATGGATGTTTGCAACATATACAACTTATTGAAAAATCATGACTTTTTTTATAATTGAAATTTTAGGAAATGAATACTCATATTCAGATAGTAACCAATATATGTTTGTATTAAATGAGACACATTAATGGGCGAATCAAAATTAAAATGGAAAGAATTATTTTAATATCTGAATATTTCACTTCCTAATGAGCAGCTTATCCTCGTCGGTTTTATCTTTACTCGCGAAGTCCAAAAGCTCCTTGAATGTTCTTATAACAGATGACCGATATCTCTGATCTTCCTCCATCGCTTCCAGCGCTGGAGCATCTTTACCCATCGCGAACTCCATGAACTCTTCTGGACTTTTTGATATTCGCTCGATTACTACTTGAGGCAGCCTTGTCAAGTAGACATAAAGAGGAGCAACGCACAGCGCGAATGGATTCATCTCTACACAGGAATCCAAGAACTCCTTGAGAGTGAATGAGGGCACGTTTGCAGCCAAGCATGAATGATAGAAGAGGAGGTATCCGTCGATGTCATCTACCTGCAGGAGTCGGAGGAACAGGAGGACGTCTGAGGCCGGTAGGCAGTATCGCACCTGAGCGAAGTCGACAAAGCAAGCCTTCACAGGAACCCCTAAGAATCCAATATCAGTAAATTTACGGTGCAAAATCGAAGTGGCGTATTTTCAAATATAATTCAAAATTTATCTCTCAAAAAATTAGGGTGTTAAAATCAGAGTAGTATAAGTCAATTATAAAAATGGTCTACTGGAATTATTCTGATATTTCTCAATCTTGAGTAGAGAACCAATTATATTTTATATTTTCTTTATTTTAAATATGAAAAAAATGTAAATTGTATAAGGCAATAAATTTAATTTTTAAAATTGATAAAATAATTAAAACCAAGCAAATAAAATTGAAGAAATATTGAGACTATGAATTAGTTCATATTTTCATTCATCAGTTTAGCATTCCAATAATTTAATTCTTGATTTATATGTTGAATTGTTAAAAATATTACTTACAACATTCTGACTTTGACCCCCTCAAATCACAATAACTTAATGACGCACACAAAGCCTATTATAGGCCTGACAAGTTATCGGTTGTTGAAGACTAATATTTATAATTATATTTGGTGAGGAATAATCAAAAGTATTTATCTACCTATAATGGATTTTAAAAACCAGACAGTTAATGAACCATTAATGAGAAATGTTACAATTTTTCTAACAATTTATGAATCTGAAATGAAAATTTAATGCTAATACCTACTTCTGATTAACTTCAAAATATTATAAAAAATTAGCTGATAAATACTTTTAGTTGGAAATGCACAACTATCACAGTAAAATTAAATGTGAAATTGATTTATTTTGAGATTTGTTCGGTTGTTATATTTTGATCGACAATGAACGATTTGATCAATGAAAAAGCAATACATAAATTTTTAATAAAATATAATTAAATTTTTTACCATTAGTATATTTGAAGAAAATATTGTTGGGCCAAGGATCTCCATGACAAACGCAGTTACGAAACTTGGTTGAAGGTCTAACCATTTCCGGTGTTTCATCCATCATCCTCAGCGCCTCTTCCCACTTCCTACAAGGGAAATATTTGGTGTATATTTTTCTGGCCGTACGCTTGAAAGCCTCCCATGTTCTGAGGGCAGGAGGTGTAAAATAGGTCTCAAGCAAAGCATCGCGAAAGTTTTCACTGACAGGAACAGCATCATCTAGAAGCATAGAGGACGCGTGGAAGTCTGCCAGAGCCGAGAGAGAAGCCTTGACATGTTCCGTCCCGAAGGTTTCCTCCAGAACCCAGCCTCCAGCAGCCAAGTCCTCGAGGACCAGAAGCCCCTTCCTTGCGAAGTATAGCCGCGGCCAGAGCCTCTTCTCCCCGATATGGTAACCCATGGCCGGGAGGAGCTGCCCATAGACCATGGGCTCTTTCACGAAGGCCCCAGTATCGTAACTACCCTCCTGTTGGGCCTTGACAAAGTAGGTGCCACCTCTACATTTCAGCCTCCAGTGGCACCCCTGGAAACCTCCCCCGACTTTCTCCAGTTGGTATGGATAGCCTCCCGTCAGTTGGTCACGTTCCACTTCGGTCAGCATACTGCCTACTAGCACCTGGCCTCGCCTGTCGTCGTTATCTCTACCTTAATATATTTCCACTTATCTTCAAACGTTTTCGGCTTACTTAAACATTCAAGTTACAAATAACGTACAACAAAAGTTGCTATTGGAACTTGGAAGTTCAAATAGCAACTTTTGTTTGGAAAACAATTACATAAACTTGTAGAAAATTTGTGGTTGGCTGTTTTACTCAACTGTACTCAATTCACACAGTACTTCGATTAATTTAGTTGATCTTTATTATGCTGAACTCCGCACCTGTGTGCTGCACATTGATTTTTAAGAAAATCAACACTAATCGTTTTAATAAAAATGCAAATAAGACAGATGAACTCTAATTCGTTACTGTAGATTAAGGGATTCCATTGATCAAGGGAAATTAATAAATCAACTAACATATTATCAATTAAATGGTTGGCTAAAAATTATATAATCATTTCATCTTTTTTATAAAGGATTAAAGAAACAGAAAAAAACTGTTATCTTAAGAGGTTATTTTTTCGCACCCTTCATTAGAATAGAATTAGTACATCATACATATATAATACTTAAAATCTATTATAATTACTGTTACTGAGTCTTCTCCTAATTATTGAATGGTATGTAACAAAACTAATAAAAATGTACTTTAATTGTAAGTTGAACGATAAAGGAACATCTTTATACTCCGAAAATAGATTTTACTATCAAAGTTTTCTTCCTTTAGAAATTTTCTCTTCAGAAATAATATTTGATTGAAATGAGGTGTAGCGAATGAAAGAATCTGGCTGAAGTCCACGGTTCAATGAAGTTATTCGACATTTCAAGACAGTTTTTTGAAACTCCATTACCGCATCTAAGTGGTTTGTCAAGTGCTTCAAAAGTTCCAAAGCTTTTCGGGGCCTTTCTTGAACGCCTTTTCTCAATGGGTTTAAAGTTTTTAATGTCCTTCAGTTTAGTTCCATAGCTATAAAACTACCTTAAGATGGTGTATGAGAACCGAATATAGCAAAGCTAAATATGGAACAATGGATATTAATTTTATTATAAATATAATTTATTTATTTTTGTGAAAGTCATCAAGAATAAACACATTGTAACATCTTTAATAAACATTTTATAATATGTATAAAATTATATGTGTATTATGTTACATTATGTGATATCATAATAATTTTAAACACACCTTTTTTATATTGTTATTACAATAAAGTGCAAAATTAAAGTCAACATTAATTTTATAACACTCTTAATCTAATATTGAGTCAGCCATTTAAATATACGGATTAATCAAAGTCTCGAGAATAGAGTAATATAAAAATAGTACTTTTACAACAGAAAAAGCAATAAATGATTAAGAGCGAAAAACATTTTATAAAAAAATTTGTTCTGTCTAACTTCATTGAGTTTTCCCTTGCACAGCATACTTAACATTAGTAAAGATATTTTTTTTTTTTTAAGTCTATTAATAATATAAATAGTCGGGGCATAAAAAGATATAAATAGTTACGTTATAATTTTTTTTTGTTATTTTTTCCGTTACATATTTTAATTTTTTTTCCATCTGTTTATCGTTCTTTAAACGCGTGTTTTTATATTTTCTATTGTTTTAATTTTAAAAATTTCTCTATTTTTTCCATCAAACCTAAAGCAGAATTATAGTCAGAAGTATAAAAATTATATAAACATTTTAAATACAGCAAAAAATATACGTACATAAAACCCAAACATGGTTTTCCTCAATTATAATCTATTAAAATTCAAAAAATCACTCTAAAACATACAAATAAAATAAAATAAATAAATGACGTAGACTGAAAGTAATAATTATAAAAAGATTCTAATAATAAGAAAATCGATCAATAAATAAAAAATGTAATAGATATATAAGTAGTATACAAGAAATACTATACATAGATGTAATAAATATATGTATTAAAAGAAAAAAATGTAAAAATTTAGAATGTAGATATTTTTTATTATAAAACATCATAGTGATATCAATATCTCGAGAATATTATTTTATATTACCAATATCAATCTTAACAAACGACTAGCTCGGAATCCTTATGGAAGACTGAATAGAGAGGGAACTGCAAGTAGATTCAGATTGTTACACCACTTACTTGACCAACAGTTTAAGCTTCCATTCAATTGAATAAGCATGAATTAAATCCATCAAACTTAAAACCATTTGTAAAATTTTCCTTTTTTTGTCCAAAAAAAAAAGAAAGGAGTTCTTATCATCCATAAGAATCTCAGTTTTCCATATGTTGCCGACCTACTCCCAACCAGATATCAATAATCTTTTTAACCACTCAAACTTACTAATTGACCTTGCTTCCTCTTCTGTATCTCATGATCCTTTTATGCGCCTGAGAAGAATATGGTTTCAAGACCTTCTATTGTATAAATGTTATCAATATCGTGAACTCTACTATACTGTTTTAACTGAACAATATTTTTTGTTATTATCGTCATATCGCTGCTTGAAAACTTTGTGGAAATCCGTGTAGTGCATCTTTCTCACTTCATTAGTTAGGCAGAGTCGGTTGGTATGATTGGATTTTGGCATGAAGTGAAGGGGTTTAGGATCTTTGGAAGTCAAGTTGATCTCCATTACTATGAAAATGATGAGCATAAGGATCTAAGAGGATATTCCTCTACACTAGGAGAAATGCAAAGCTAGATTTTCGATGTTACGCCCAGAACTCCGGACTTCAACCAAGGTCCATTCGGTTTGATTTGCCTTCATTACACACCAACCGAGATTTGCTTGGCGCATTAAGGAAGCAATCTATTCTCGAGAAGGATGAACAACCTTCACCATTGTTAAATGGATAATATTGAAAAACTATTTTAGTCATCGTGTTAGAAGAACGAATCTGAGAACAACTTTTATATGTCTAACCATTTGGCTTTTGGAGTTGACAAGTTTTGTCGAGTGGGATAAGCTAGCGAAGAATCTTGACTTTTGCATTCAGTACAAAGTAAAGCTGTGATTATGAATTCTTAATTATCTTAGCAGCGCTTCTTTGATAGTAGTCAACTTTTTACTTGATGACAATTTGAACCATGCCTTCAATAGCTGTTTTCACACTGAGTAACTCACGAGAGATATCCGTGCTAAACTGATGCTTGGGAAGTGGAGGGGATCAGCACGACCGAAAGTGGGAAGAAGAACTCCTAATGGAGGAGGAGGTAATCCAGTTAGCCTTGGCGGACCACAGGGAGGACAACACATTCCTACCTCGACTTTACCGAGCACTAATGGTCTTAATGCCCCCAATGTCGTTTGCCAGGAGCTTTAGGGCCCAATTTGTTTCCCCCCTTCCCCAGAAGAGGGGGGAGTTGAGGGTCCAACTTGATTCGATTCACTGGGCTATCCATTCTTCACGGGATCGCCATTATCGCAACATTTTAAAGATTACACTTCATCGGCGCCCCACATCAATTATATTTTCTGGACTCTGGATCAAACCACTTCGAATCACACGTTGAAAAAGCGAAATAAGATCATTTCAAAGGGGAGGTGGGCGCTGGAGTTGGTTGCACGATTGACTAACATAAGTGAACAAATAACAAAGTTCTCCACTGATTTTAGATATTTCATTAAATACCTTATTTTCCTTCCACAAAAAAAATTAAAAGGGATGATTCACAATTTAAAATAGGTACCATTTTCATCTTATATTCATTTTTTTTTACTCAAATCATTCAAAGTTACAAACTACTAGAAAGAAAAAATATAAATTTAAAAGATTTCGTTTGTAAATAATTTAGCTCCAAAGGGTTTTTCGTTAAGATTTTATTATTTTTTCTTGCTTTTTACTTTATTCTTAACTTTAATCTAGTTTCTTTAAATATAAAAAATCAGTTGTAATCCTATAACTTAAGTTGCAAGTGTTTTTGGTTAAAACTTTATTCTTTTTCTTGCTTTTTTACTTTATTCTTAACATTAATCCAGTATCTTGCTCAATGAAGGACTCAATGCTTGAATCAAAAATGCTTGACAATAAAACATTATTAAAGCCACCTGCATTGTTTAATGTGCTTCTTAAAAAATAATAAGGAAGAGGACGCTAGGGAAAAGGTTTCCGAGTTCCTGATTCGGAACGGTATTGATTTTTTTTTCATGAGAAATTTACATGAAAAAGAAATGGCTAAATCTTAAGATTCAAGTAACATCGAACAGACTAATGAATTACAATAACAAGATAACTGATAAAACTAAAAATTTCTCTCAGTCCAATACAATTTTACTCTTCCTCTTAGTTGGTCCGCATCCTGCTAAACATTTTCTAGACCAATACACATCAAAAGATGGTCTCCATCCATGTTGCATAGAGGACATTTCTAAGAGTCCACGATGCCAATTCGATGGAGGTGTTTTTGGAGCAGATCATGTCCTGTTACTAGCCGAAAACAGGCCACTCTCTCAGCTCTGCTAAGATTGCCGGGGATTCGTTTATCCTTATGCAGTAGACTCTCCCACTTCTATTTTAAAATGTGTGCTAATTTACAATGTTTAACCTTCAACCAGGAGTTACTTACCTCTAACCTAATACTAACATTATTCTGCTAATAAAACTATTTTACTACTTATTCATTCACTCATTTATGAAATGATTCTGAAAAATTAGAACTGAACACCTCATATGGTCAAATGAAATTTCGTTATAATTAAGGAAGATAAATGCGATAGTAAAAAAGAACAATAATTTAAATTAAAAGTTTAACAACGATCTATGTTAAAAGTTCCGAAGTCTGTGTGAGATATATTGTACAAATATCGTGTTCAGGAAATTTGAAGAAAGACATTCTTCAGATTGGAATGGATGAAACTTTGTTTTTCATTGATTGCTTATATATATA
>NW_027108947.1:351360-351816 GCF_000696795.3 Halyomorpha halys
TATTAATATTTTGTATTTTTACTGACAACCACCTGAACTGTCTTCCTACAAAATACCACAAATAGTTCGTGACTAGTTTTATTTGCTTTATTTTGCGGCCCCCTGTCACGTTTAGGCTGAATGAATTCCAAAACTTAGAACGGATCGGAAATCCGAAGCTGATTCCCACAAATTGTGATGAGTTTCTCGACAAAACGAAACGACGAAAGCTTGTATTATAAAGTATCCCTTGATCCCAAGAGACCGTACTGCTGAAGATTAGTGCGTCAATCCTCTTATTGAGACTAAGCATTTAATGGATGTTTGCTGTAAGCTTGTGTTCTCCTTGCTTCTTCAATTACTGATTCGCTCAGGGAAGAAATAATGAAAATGGAAAGAGCAAGAGAAGTTTTTTTTCTTATTATATATATAACAAACTAAATGATGGTCTCCATCCATGTTGCATAGAGGACATTT
>NW_027108947.1:354632-356891 GCF_000696795.3 Halyomorpha halys
TCTTCGAAAATATGTCTGATCGTAAGAATGGACTGACAATATTTGCACGTTGGAGGTGGCAGCTTTCTGATCAGGTGAGAGTGCGTGAGGAGAGTATGACCTATTCATCTTTTATGTTATTGTATTGTTTTATTATATTTATTTTAAATTAGATTGGATAACTTGACTGTCTAAACAAAGTTCATCTTCTAATAATAATTTTATTATAACTTTTAATTTTGAACTTTTATATGAGATATTAAAATTATTATTTATTCGAAATTAATTGAAAACATCTTTTTTTTTTTTTTCTATAAAACTCGTTCAGTCTTAATTTCTAGATAAATTAATACAATATGTAGTGAATCAGGTCATTAATATTTATTCACTATAAAAAGTAATGTAATGAATCTAATTAAACGATCAGGTAAAATTTGTTAGGGACAGAATTAATTACTGGCACAATTAATTTGTAATGAGCAATCGTCCAAGCTATACCAATCAACCAGTTTTGTGGTTAAGCCGGACAGCAGATTTAATGGCATTACAGGTTTAATCTGATTTATTTTCTTGCAATAAGTTACTCTGTTTATTTTTCAGTCGGTATTTGAATTTCAAATTTTTATTGAATTTCATTGTAAATTGAATATAATACTTTAATTTTACAGAATTAATGAAGAGAGGCTACATTTATTAGGCAAAATGAGTTGGGGCGAAGGTCCATTTCTAGGCGAATGTTATTCATCTGTGGCGCAAGCTAATATTACAATAATAAGAAAGTATGACATTGCTTGTCTACATACTGATAGATAACTTAACTTTGTAGTTGAAAGAACGATAAAACTTATGATTAAACACGACAAACAACAACTTTTACCACAGCTTAATGTCAAACATGAAATATCTAAGTTCAAAAAGTTTGTTTAAGATTACTAGTATGACGTAAGACAGTCCACTGTCTAGCCTCTTTATGTTTCAGTTACTCCTCGAACATGTACATATATAGTTGATATTGCTCCCAATTACAAAGCAAATTCTGATAGTACGACAGTGCAGCCATGACGGAAAATATTATAGTTGCAAGATAGTAGTGGCTGCGACAGTTGTCACTACCATTATCACCGGGTAACTTGATCTTTAATCATATCCGGGACCAAATACATAAATGGAGATTTAAAAAAATATGTTTTGTAGAAAGAGCTGCCATCTACACCGATTTTAAGTTTTTTAAACTAAAATAGAGAGTTCAATTTTGTATATAATAATTAATATATTGGGTTTATTTTTATTTGCTTCAAATTGTCATCGATAATCTACTTAAAAACAACTTTTATTTATTTATTTTATCATCTTTTAATTTCTTTTTTTAATTACCACATTTTAATTTACATTTTGATTAATTTAAATCACTTTGTGTGAGCAAAATAAAATAATTTTTTCTTTATAATCTTTAATTATAATTTTATTTAGTGGAAATGTCGACATCCAATAATAACTATTTTTCTAATTTGGTCTAGATTACCTTCTCTATAAATAAAAAAAAATTTATGTGGTAAATATTATTGTTAGAATAAAAAAATAAATAAAAAAAAATAATAAAAAAAAATAAATTAAAAAAAGGCTAAAACCTCAATAGTAAAAAAAAAACAATTATAATAAAAATGAGATAGAGGCGCTATCATAATTTAAATTTGATTGTAAAATTTGTTCTAGATTGCCACCGTTCGTTTAAATAAAAAAATTGGTGCTATGAGGCCCAATAAAAAAAACAAAAAAACTTCTCAAGTCTGGAATGTTTCTAGCAAGAACTACACTTAGTGGTGCTTCATGGATGGAGATGGAGAACGAGCGATGATGAAACAATCCTGGAACATTATATGACCAGAATCACCAACTCAGGGTAGACGAATAATCTGGTTTTAAGATGTGACATTTGTCCTGGGGAAAATGTTATTGTTTGTTATATTTCATATTTGTTATCCTATTTCATTATTAAATAATTGTTTTTCTAAAAGGAGCTTCTCCAATCTGGCAATATCATCTATGTAATATAGAAATATAACATTACTTATTACTAATTAGAGGACTTTAATTGAATTTCAGGAGAAGCCCAATGCATGCCCCCCTCCACGCCCATACGATATAATTTTTCATCACCCATTTCCTTTCTATGACACTCCTGATAACGTAAGAGAATAGAAAATAAAAAATAAATAAAAACGCAAATACTTATGAGATAAAAATATGATATATATATATATATATATAATTTATTTACTC
>NW_027108947.1:356941-359598 GCF_000696795.3 Halyomorpha halys
TTTTTCTCAGACTATTGACTTTCTTTTTAGGATTTTTGTCGCTAAACCTTCAAATAGTTTATTCTGTATAAAACCAACAAGTGAAACATAGAAAAAAAAATGAATAAATTTACAATAGAACATTAATTTAAAGTGTTAGAACTTAATGTTATAAGTTATAGAATTTAATAAAACACTAGCAGACTCGGCAATGTTTCGTTATAGCTAGATTTAGAGATGTATACATTGAACACAACTGAAAGATTTTTATAAATTAATTAATTTACTTTTAACACACACAACTTTGATCCAATAATCTCTCAACTTTTATTTTCAGAAACTTTCCAATGTTTCGGCCCTTAGGCCATTTTCAAGGAGACAACCTTAAATATTGAAGTCATGTTCTTTAAAAACTTTTCTGCAGGCTAATTGCCCATGTCATATAACTTTTTATATCTTAAATTTAACCTGAGGTTGAAGGTAGGTTCTGTTATAAATGATGTTAGTAAGTGAAATAAGAGAGGATTATTTGTGTGAAAAAGTTTTAAATTTAAAATTTAAAAAGTTACATATGACATGGGCAATTAGCCTGCAGAAAAGTGTTTAAAGAACATGAAATCAATATTTAAGGTTGTCTCCTTGAAAAAGTTGGAAAGTTTCTGAAAATAAAAGTTGAGATATTATTGAATCAAAGTTGTATGTGTTGGAAGTGAAATAAACCCCTCTCAAACAATCATTATAATAAATCATTAATTTAGTTAAAATTAAAAAAAAATTATTATTTTTATTATTATACTAGATTAATGATTGAATTATTCCCTTAAAAGCCTAGTTCTTATATGATTACCTCATTGTTCTTCAATATGAGTACGATATTGAAACAATTTGGACAGACTGTCAAGTGAACGAAGTGCCGTAAGAATTTTTTTTAGGAATGAAATTCAGTTAATATTGGTTTTTAGCACCTTAAGAAACGCTTAAATAAGAATTTTCGATTTTGTTCAAAGTTTTTTCCTTAATGAGCCAATGTTTTCTTTAGAAAAATCAAATTACTTTATTTCTATCGGAGAAACCGACAATCTCAGTAATTTTAAACCTTTCTTTGGTGACTGGTTTTTTAAAAAAAAAATGCATATAAATCGGTCCAGCGTTTCATAAGTTTATTGTGGAAAAGATGAAGTACTGCGTGAAAAATCATTAGAAATAAATACGTAATATAGAAATCACTAATAGAGAATGAATTAAGAAATATTTAAATATTGTTGCAATTGATTGCACAGGATAATTATAAAGTTAAATGCCGTGAACTATGACTATGATGTATATCGAATTCGCATTAGTGACAATGAAGAAGCTTTGTAGCCTTCAGAGAATTGCAAACAATAGCAAACTACATCCACTTCATGACTTGTCCTTTTATTTCTTATGAGCATCACCTCTCTTGCCCATTGTAGACCTTGTACAAAGATCTTTTGTTTTCTTAAACTAATCTTTTGTTGCAACAATTAACCAGATCTAGTTCAATGAACTTAGCTGTTCAGCATTACAGAAAGGCTCGATTTTATGATTAATATTTATCGAAGGCGTCGGACGTCTGAAATGGCGCGATCCCTCCATTTGTGACGTCCGATAAATTACTTGTTTCTTAGGATCAAACCCAATAAAAAAACTTTAACTGTCTTTAAAAATGGGAGATGACTATATACGGAGAGTTTAGGTTATCTTGAAGTACAGACTAAGTAATGTTTCCGAAATTTCACTCATTGTTCTTGGGCGTTATCCACAATGGAATAACAAAGAACTTTATAAAATGAATAAATATTTACTATTTATTCGTTTTATATATAAAATAAACTATAGTATATTCAGAACTGTGGCATTGCCTAGTCATCCAATTGAATAAATACCGCATATAAAAATTGTGAATTAATACTAAATCAATTAAGTTGACTAATTTTAATAAAATTCTTCATCCTTCTCTTCATAAAATTCTTTAACAAAAAGGAGATAAGTGTGATTATTTTTTTCTTTATTTTTATTTTTTTTTACTGTTTTTTTTTTTAAGTATACATTTACTTTGCCTTTCTTATGAATTTTTTAATGTAAAGATTTTAATATAATTTATTGAATTGCATAGCGGTATATTATTTTAGAAAGTTTTTTCTTTTTTTTTTTTTTCAATTTTCAAACAGCTTACCTAAAAAAAAAGGCAGAAAATATACGGATATTATTTTATTTTTCTTAGCCCCACTGACTATATACAAAGCACACAAAAAATCTTGTAATACATTTATAAATTCATAAAAAAGGCAAAGTTAATACAAAATTATCATTTCAAGCTAATGTGTTGTATAATTTTATTTTATTTGTTATTATTTAATACTTTAAAACAGTAGATAACTATTCGCACACAAATAGTAAAAAAAAAAAACTACTCGACTACTGGGAGTAATTTTTAAAAACTGAAACTCTAATGTTACGGATAAAAAATACAAAATATATTTTATATATATATAAGTTACGGTATGAGTCAGCTGTTATTTCGATGTCAGCTGACTGAGGGGATCAGCTGATCGAGGGTATATAAGAGATGTACCGAATACAATAAAGTTAGTGTTTTACAGCAGTACAAACGAGTTAGATCTTATTCCTTCTTCTCTTTTTTGACATTTTGCTTT
>NW_027108947.1:361009-363828 GCF_000696795.3 Halyomorpha halys
CGAGTTAGATCTTATTCCTTCTTCTCTTTTTTGACATTTTGCTTTCGCCAATACTTAACTTATATATATTAGTATAAAATACTAACCCTTTAAAAACTAAGTGTTTCTTTTTAGCATGATTTTAATTTAATTTACTGAATTGCGTGGCAGTATATTTTTTTTTAGAATGTTTTTCTTTTCTATTAGCTTTTTTCTTTTGTTTAATTTCCTTACAGTTCACTTAAGAAAACAAAAAACATTAAATATACGGTTAAATTTTTTTTACTGAGAAAATATTTTAGATTTTCTCCCATGTCGTTATAGTTTTAAGTGTTAAAAATGACAAAGTTTGAATCTTGAATTAATTAAATTAAACTTTTTCTTGATAATCTAATTGGACGTAATTCCACTACTACGTTTATATATCCTTTTTTTTTACTATTTTTTTGTTAGTATATTAATAGTAGATAATTTAGATTTTATTAGTTAATAATAAAAAACAAAATAAAATTAGTTAAAAATGGACAATATTTTAGCTTTAAATTATTAACTTTACCTTTTTTATGATTTTTTTTTATTGTAAGCAAGATATTTTGTAAAAAAAATAGTAGGGACCAAACTTTAAAAATAAAGTTTTCCTCTTTAAGATGATTTTAATTTTATTCATTGAATTGTATAGTGGTATATCATTTTATGATTTTTTTTTCTATTATTGTATAAAAATAAATATATTTATATCGTTTTGCTTACAGTTTATTAAAAAAAAAAAAAAAAATCTAAATTCAACAGTATTCATTATTACTTATTTTCATTGAGAAAATATTAATTATTTATTCCCTCATACAGTATAGAATCAAATGATTCAATGAAAACTCGTGGAGAAACTTATATTAAATCAGTAAATACGATATTAATTGAAAAAGATTTATTAAAATCTCTATTTATATCTTGTTTAATTAATAATAAATCAACCCCCAATAAATATATATATTTTCTATATTGTTAATTCTATAAAGTTTTTCATAATCCGATTATACTTCTTATGCTCTTGATACAGGCGGTCACTAGTAGGAAAAAAGTAAGATAATCAAAAAGACAAAACCTAAATGACATTCCGACGATGTCTTTCAAATCCGCAAGGCCACCAATGTTTGGAGTTATGGTTATGGAGTTGGGATAAAGTTCTTGGTGACTTCTAGATCTATTGGACTTGTAGATCCAAAGTACCAAACTGATTTTGTTCCCCAAAGTCCTTAGCTAACTTAGAAGGCAATGGCAACTGCTGACGAATGGTCATGCTTTTCTTACTTTTATTTGTCAGGAACTTTTAAAAGGGATAAAGTTTTCAGATTTTCCCTGGCCATGATTTCTTGTTCGGCGAACAGTGCAGGCCTTCACTCGATGGGAAGGAGGAGAGATGGGAGAATACCTGTTACTGACTTGTCAAGTCCTGTTTCTTTGTTGGAAAAATTTCTACAAAAATCCAAAAAAATAATGCTCTATTTTTTTTTTTCTATTAGTTTGATAGCAAGATAACCTTGCCTTCTCTTTTATTCCTGATCTGTTCATTTAATTATAACTACTCCTTTCTCAAATTGTATAACTGTAATTTATATTTATTCTACAGTTCAGATTGTAATATTTTTACAATATAGTGTATTTTTTTTCTCTCAAATCCTCCATTGAGGATCTATACAGCCCCAGTGTGGGAATGTCAAGGATCATTTCTCGGGGCGCCGCGAAACAAATTTTACCAGCCCAGGTTGGAATCGAACCCACAACTTTCTGAACCAAGCGCTCTGGGACCCTTGCCCCAGCCCCTACGATATAGTGTAACCAAAAAGAAAAAAATATTTTCAAGTCTTTATCGTAGAATTTAAATATGTATTGTATTATAGGGAAGATAAAATATTACACGTTGATCATATGCAAAATAAAATATTACACGGTGATCACGAACAAATCGTTTGTATAATAGAGAGATAATAAGTTATTGCAAGAAAATATATAAATAATTTTACATAAAACTTAAGAGGTCAATTTTTTGATGATAAAATTATTTAAAAAATAATTTATAATTAAGTTTAAAAATTTATTGTTAAAATATTTATTAAGATTAGTTAAATGTTTATTGCTAAAATCTTATAAATATTTTAAGAATCAATATATGATTAACAATTAATATTTTTTTTCGCTATCAAGCAAGATATACCATTGTTGAGAAAGTAACTGTAGTTTGGACGTGAAAATAAACATCAATTTAATGCTAAGAGAGATCCTGGAAAGATTAAAAAAACAAGATAAATTCAAAATAGCTATGTTCTAGTAATTTTTTGTCTCATATTTTAATTTTTTTGTTTGTTGATATCCTTTTTCTTATTACTAAAATAACAAACTACGTTATTTTAGTAATAAAAAAGGGTTTATGATTTTATTAAATAATGATGACTACTGTTCTTAAAATTATAATGCCTTTACACATATATATAATTTGGAATATTTATTGAAATTGTTTAATAAGATGAACTAACCTGCTAGTGTGTAGAGAGCACAGGCTATTAACGTCTTATGGTCGTTGTTACAGTGCCCAATAAGTGCAGCTAATGTTGCCATCAGGAGCAACAAAACAGCAACTGCAGCGAAAGGCATCGAAACCCTGAAACCAACAATTTATTCATAAATTATTTATATCAATAATTAATCAACACTATAAAGTGAATACATATATCTATATTAATGTTATCATATATAAAATACTGAGTAAAAAACTACTTGTAATTATACCATAATCCGAACCACAACTTTTTAAAAAAAATTGGAGATTTAATTTTATGTATGTA
>NW_027108947.1:363878-368351 GCF_000696795.3 Halyomorpha halys
TATATATACATACACTCAATAAAACCATGTTATCAATACCATGTTCAGGCCTTAGCCATCCAGTTAACTCTTTTTATTAAATTGAAGCTATGTATCAAATTTTGGAACTGTATATATTTTCTCGATTTCTTTATCTATATGATAGATACGTGGAACATAATTTATATATATTCCACATATCATTTATGTTTGTTCTTTTTCATTGGTCATTTTCATCTTGTTAAAGTTTATTTTAGTACATACAACAAGCATTTTTTTTCTTTTTACCGGGTGTTTTTTACCAAGTATTTTTTTTTTCTCCTTCTATCTGAAATATATAAATTAATATTATACGCAAGATTAATTTTTAAAATCATATGTAACGATTAAAGTTGTATAACCTAAGAGTTTTTTCATTCATATTTTGATAAAATGTGATGTGTTTTTAGAGCTAAATTAGAAACGAATTTTAAATTATCATGTTCTTAATCTCCGGAAAAACATTCGTTGGTTTGTCACATTTATTTTATAGCCATTGTTCATCAATATTAACTCAACCCTGCGTGAGACTTCTATTTATAACTCAGCCTTGGTACCTGATGGATTTTTATCATTATATCGTTTTATTCGTATTTTAATTATTCCGTCATTAAAGGAATTACTCAACCTGCAAACCTGTGTTTACAACGCACATTTAGTAGTTGAGACAAGCCTACTATGCAAAACAACACAAGTGACTAAGGCCTAAATGCATACTAATGCAACATATAATCGTAAATACGAAAAATATTGATTCAATTTGTAGTACTGCCATGAAACTTTTTTTTCCGAGTTAGCAGGAAGTTTACAATTTTGTTTAATGAGGTTTTTTCCTCAAATGACTGATTTATTTTATTCATTTGATTCTATGAAAGTCACCAAAGCTATCAACTTGAACACCCCTGATGAAGCTCTACAAACTGAGGCGAAACGTCGGAAAATAAATAATTGTTAACTACTTTTGTATCTCATTTGACCAAAATACCAAAATCCTGATCAGATTCATTATTTAAAATTATACAATAAAATCTTTGAATGTATAGTAAGACTGATTTATTTACATAATTCGGTTGACACCTGGTATGCAAATGATATATATATATATATATATAATTTATTTACTCGTATATATATTATTTTTATACAAAAGTACATTTGGGTAAAAATTTTGGCTAACAAAAAAAAAACAAAAACTCTTCATTTACTATTCTTGTATTGTTAGGTGCCTTTCTGTGCTGCCTGGACCAAACTCTATAATAGTCTATCATCTCCTTTTACCATTCTTCTTTCCAGACCTCCAGCTACAAAATATTCCCGTACTCCTTTCTTTCATGTTTGTTGGTTCTTTCTTTCACCTCGAGATATCGCACACGATCCATTCATAGAACGCGCTGAAATCAAATTGTGTCTTTCGATTTATAAAGTTGACTAATTATTGTTTTTAATTTCTTTCATTTTGCTTAATTTAATATTTAATACTACTAATTTCAATTTTCAAAATGCTAATAAACTCGAAACTTTAAATAAAAAATTTAATTTTCGATCTAATACTTTATATCACTTTCTTTTATAAAATGTTAATGTTCTATTTTTATTAAAAATTACCTCACGAGTCATCAGCTGATGAATTCTTTAATTGTAGTATACAAGCAAAATCTTTCTTTATTAATGAATTAGCTCTACTCCTTCGTATTTATAAAATAACTGAATTAAAAATCAGACAGAACTATTAATAATATATATCCACCTTTATGTAAAGAAATATTCAATGTTTTCAACGAAAAGGTCCGACTAAATGATAAAATTGTAGGCTTTTTGTTTGTTTGGCCTTCTGTGTCAATTAACACCATCTGCTGTCAATTAAAAGATATAATTAAAAGGCAGTTCCATCAGGAATGGATCCCTGCTTTTTGAATCTTTGACAAATAACAGACTTTATCGTTAAAAACAGGCAATATATTGAATAAACCATAGTAGAAAATACATTTCAGGCTATCAATCCATTATATTAATAAACTGTATGATAAATCACCTTTTTTGGACCAAAAGGGGCTAAAAGAAGCCGAATTACCGAAAAAGGAGAAGCTCATTCATAGATTTATTTATTTTTTTTAACACAAATTTTTTTTCTTATTCATTTTCGTCAATAAATTTGGATAGATACAAATTATTTTTTTCTGAAATAGGTAATAATGCTTCATTAAAACTAGTATAAGATACCTATTTATTTTCCACAAAGAATTTCTTTAAAAACTATTCTCATATGTTAATAGTTCATAACTATTAACTGACATATATCATTAATAACTATTACCTGATATATAAAATGGTAACATAAGTTGAGCGTGTTTATATGCTTATTACACTTTTTACAGAGTATTTTTCATTAATACTAATATTTATCATAACCTAATTCATTTATACCCTAAGAATTACTTTAAAGTGATGTAAAAATCACGTTTATTGTAAGATCGTACTGAAAAGTGATTAATGTATCTTGATGGTTAAAAAAATATATACATAGTTTTGAAACATCCATTCCTTCAGTTTAATTCGGAATCATTATTAAATTCTTTGAAACTTGGCGGTCATATATAACGAAAAAAATCTTGTATCTAATTTATGGAAAATGCCTTTTTTTTTTTTTTTTTTTTTTTTAATTCCGTAATAACTTATATATTTTTGAAATTACATTAAAATCGCTAAATTAATTCATAGTGGCGCATATTTACACTCACTCTATAAAAAATATAGTTAAAGAAAAATTCCAAATTTATTTAATTTTCCTAAAAGTGAGGAGTGAGGAGTTAATTCTATTTTTTGTAAAGTGAGTTGAAAGTATCGTGAAGTAAGCCATCGACATTATCACAAAATTTACACTGCCGTTCAAAATACTTTGATATTCCTTGGCTTTATCATAGGTTTGTGAAATTAGGTCAGTGCGCAGAGATTAAGGGTTATTTGATCTGTTATATTTTTGTTTACACCAAAATTCATTGTTATTTAACGTCTGAGTATAAATATTAAAAAATCAACAATAATAATAAGAAAAATCAATGTTTTAAATTTTTGTATTTATTGAATTAAAATTAAAATTTTTTACTTAATCCAATGTAAAGGTTAAAAAATATGTACTGATGAAACTTTATTAAATTCCAATATTATTATTTTCTTTTTCTCTAAATAAATAATCTATAACTTTTATATATATTGAAATAATTATTGGTTTGATAATTATTAATTACGATTATTTAATTAGTATAATAATAATGAAAATTTATTTATGAAAACATCTCACAAGCTTTGTTGAATATAAATATTATATCTTATAACATCGCTGGTCACTATACATATTTTTGGCGCCTACAAATTCTGTTTTATTTTACATCCTCAGTAATGGTAAATGATTATTTCATTTGTAAATAATAAAAAAAAAAACTCTTTGTATGGATTTATTTAAAACGTGATAAACAAACGAGTTCACCAAAACATTTTTATACATATTTATATTATTTACTAAATTAGTTTTACAGAATCAAGTGATTTATTTATTTTTAATTCCTTACAAAGAAATTAGATTACTCGTCATTGGAAATGTGAATAAATATCCTCTTTAGATTTTCACAATGATTACAATAAGTTGTCTATGGATGGGGGAGTCTAAAATGTACTTTACTACATGTCACTTTTATTTGAAAATAAATGTATTATTGCCCTGCTGAGTATTCCCATAAAAAGTAACATTTTTTTTTTACTTCTATATTCCGAACATTCCAGTGATACGACCGCTGGAATGTTCGGAATACAGAAGTTCGAATCACCGCGATTACACAGTATAGATTTAAAAAGAACTTTCAATCTTATAAATCTTTTTGTTAATCCTGGAAATTTTTAAATAAATAGCTTAATTTATGTCGGTCGTTATCATGGTCAAGATTTACTACAATTTAATTTTCTTTTGCTAAAAATATCTAGTTTTTCCTCTTCTTATTTATTACTATGACTTCATTGGGAAGAGGTTTGAGGCAGTGCATCTCGTGTATTTTTTGAATTCATAAATATAGATTATTTACATGGACCTCTTGGGAAAGACCCGCCCTCCTGACTATGTTGAACGACGACCCAGAAGACCAAACTATCGGACGAAGAAGAGTGGCTAAGTGAGTGATCTGTGAGCCTACACCGGAACACACTCAGCCTCCGTCCACTCTTGCTATTGTCTCCTCTTTATCACGGTCCCCTCCCACCTGCCTTCTACCTACTTTATAAATATATCCCCTATTCTTCCTAGAACATCTATTTCCTTTCAGCTCCGCCTCTATGTGATCATGGCCTCTGCAGCCTCTTTTAAAGGCTAAATAATGATTAAAAATTTAAATAAGCATTAATAAATAAATCTTTAATACATCAATACTTCATACACCTTTTATATAAAATATTATTTTTTATTAATAA
>NW_027108947.1:368406-371599 GCF_000696795.3 Halyomorpha halys
ATAAAATTTATTTTATTATTATTTTCGGCTTATTATTTTTCAATTTCAAAACTGCTTAGCTCGCGCCTCCTATTGAAAAACTTAAAAAATAGAATTTACATAACCATTATCCTTCCTACTGCTCTTTGTGGATGTGAGGCGTGGCCTCTTACACTAAGGGATGAACAGCGTCTTAGGGTTTTCGAAAATAAAGTATTACGAAAAATATTCGGACCGAAAAAAAATAAATTAACGGGAGAATTTAGAAGATTACACAACGCTGAATTAAGGGACCTACATCCGGTAAATATAATTCAAGTTATAGTATTGCGGCGTATAAGATGGGCGTGTAAGGATCTAGGGCTTAGTAACGAGCGGATCCCTAAAATAGTAATAAACACTGAACCAACGGGTAAACGTCCGAGGGGTAGACCGAAACGTAGATGGGAGGATTGGGTTAAAACAGATTTAGTGGAATTGGTTTTGGAGGGGCATCATTGGATGGATGTATGCAGAGAGCGTATGGTGGTATCGGCATCGAACCTTCGGGTTCGTTAGGCCTTTATTATTTTCGGATATGTGGTTTTGTTTAAAATCGGTACCTGAAAGTTCCCCATTATTTGAGGATCATCTATAAGTGTATAAAGCGTAGCGAAAAATTAATGCACATTTAATTCAATAATCAAAATATAATGAAATTTTTTTTTTTAATATTAATTTATTGCTATTTACAACTGTACATTATAATACATTTAGTAAATCTGATCTAAGTTAAATTGGAGTGTTACAGGCGTGCAGAGAAACTATCCATTGGTAGCACTCTAATGACATTTTACATTAGCTGGTCTCGTGGCCATCTTCTTTTCAGGCACCTCGGAGGATTGTCAGGAATGGAAGAGGATTCAAGATTAGAAACTAAAGGGTTTGAGTGGTTAGACAGTTTATAATGGAAGGAGTGATATCTGGTTCGGGCTAGATCGGTTACAGAGGGTCTTTATGTATGATTTTATTTGTGACAAAGTAAGGAGCATTGAGGATTTTACGAAGGTTGTTTTGATTGTAGGGATTGAATACGAGAGGAATTCGAAGGTTTAGTGGAGCCCCAAAGCTCAACTCCATATGTTCAGATTGGCCTTATTACAGTAATGTAGATCAGTCTTATGTAATGTGTTGGAAGTTTAGACCGTTTGTCTAATAAGTGCTGTAATAGTTGAAATCGATGTGCAGTTTCCTGTCTTTTCAGTCTTGTGTGAGGATTCCAGGTTAATCGCTTGTCCAAATGTAGTCCAAGGTAGCGGATCTGTTCGACTGGGGTAAGAGTAACATAATAATGAAAATTGAATTTATTATTCTTACTAAAGTTTTTCAATGGATTTATAAAAACAAAAAGTAAACATAATTTGTTACCCTACAGGGTTTATTGAATACCATATAAGGAAGCACTTGAAAAAGATTATTGACAAATAAAAATTAACTACAGAAAACGTATTATGTTTGTTTCAATATTTAAGTTTCATTCTGACAGATTAATGTTATAAATTAACTGAAAAAAATTGAACTTTTCTAAAATAGACGCTCGTATGACAATTTTCAAGTAATAAATTTTCAAATCGAGTTATATTGACTTTTGATAGAAGACTTCTCAATTATGGCAAAAATAATTTTAATTTATAATTTTAATTAATATTAATAACTACGTTTTTTTCTTTCCAATTCATTTTTTTCCTGTATTAATACGCACATTCTCTATAACTGGACTTCTCTTTCCTTCCTAGGTATTTCATGTATGCTTAGAAAATTATTTACTATTTTATAATAATTTACATTATTATTTTAGTAAAATAAATACAGTAGTTCCGGCCAGAAGACCTATTGTGGTATACTAGGTAGGATTAATTGAAAATTCTCGTATAATGCTCGATTGACTAGTCTTAGTAATTAATCCAATCAAGTCCGTACTGTCAATTCCAAACTCAACGTGATTCTGGTTTTGAAATTACCTAATCTACTGGGTTGATTGGAGGATCTCTCGGTCCCATTTTAATAAAGAGGATTATTTTCATAATTAAAATGAATGAATATCGTCTAGCCTGTGTTGCAGAATGATACATAATTTATTGTATATATTATTATTCCAGTCCTTTCCCTGAAAATATAATAATACGATATATGGACGAATATTTTAATGAACGAATTTCTAGAAATATTTCGTACTCGATTGAATTCTATTTATTTTTAATTCGGAGTAATTTTCAATTTCAATTTGAAATAATTATTAAATTATTGTATATTCATTGTTTATATCGACGATTGAGAAGTTACATGTTCTTTCCAGGGTCCAAAACAGTTATTGATTTTTTTAATCAGTTTAACAAGGACTGCTTACTTTTTATTTTAAAACTAGTGGATAACCATATAAAATAATTTTTCTTTTTTTAAATTAAGAGATAACTATTAAGAAATATTTTTATTTAAATATTAATATTAGATAAAAATTATTGAATTGTTTTTAACTTATCATAAAGTTCTGGGATTGATTGATGCATGAACAATACCATATAAATAGATGACAGTTGCCGTCATAACAGCATTTTATATCCTGTCAATACAGTCGACTAGGTCACACGTTTTGTTGATACTACACATAGCGCCGCCAGTCAGGTTAAAGTAAGTCAACACGATGACACTTTATTGCCGTGGTAGCAACTATCGTAGAATCTGCAATGAAAACATTAACTGACTTGAGAGTAAAGTACTGTCGAACTAGGTGTAGCGTGATACCTAAAAGTACATGCTGCAGCATATTAAATTATAACCCATCGGAAAAATAATAATATTATGATAATAATTATTATCCTAAATATTATAAGTAATTTGAAAATTTAAGCTCCAGAGCGTCAAATAGCTAATGTATGTAAATTTTATTGACTCATTGGAAATTCTGTTTTCTGGTACAATTAAATAAATTGGTTATAAATTATTAGTTATAGTCATCCTGGTTGCAATCAAGGAACTAATAGGTCAACCACATCATTTAGTATTCAGTCAGTTGTATTTTTATTTGTATCAACTAGTGTTTATAAAGGTATATAATTTTGAGTATAAAAGCAGGATAATATCGAAGACACAATTATTTGAAGTATATACGTTTTTATAGATAACATCTTCCAATATATATATATATATATATATATATATAATTTATTTACTCGTA
>NW_027108947.1:371649-380681 GCF_000696795.3 Halyomorpha halys
TTTGCAATAGTCGTATTATATTAAAATCAGAGCTATTTGTGCTTAATTAATTCCTCTACCATCGACGTGATTATTATAATCATAAAAAAAGTATTCTAAAAATATGATTTCCAAAATTAAATTTGTTATTAACACAGAATTAAGTTAATTAAAAAAGAGTTCTTTCGTTCTGTACTATCGTAATCGTACAAAACATTTAATTAAAAAATAATCATTTTGATCGGTCAATAAGTATTCTAATTACTGCTCATAAGACTTGAGTAGCTCAAAAATTATTTAAAGTCACTGTCATAGTTTTTTTAATTTTTTTTTTTATAAAATATAAATCTTGAATATTATAAGCAACATGTTATAGTAAGTAATAAATAAGTACAAACAGTATCAGTAATATATTTATTCTTAATAGGATATGTGAGTACCTTTTTCTTCATATCATTCCAAATAAAACCATTTTTTCAATGTAGAACATATGTTACAGATGGGACTAAATATTGAATACTGGACATAAATACGATTTTGACATACAACGACCGATGCTAAAAAGCCTGCCAAGTTATAAAAAGTAAAAGCCGTAGATCCATATAGCTCCCTCATTGTTTCTACCTTTATTTTTTTTTTTGTTTTTTTATCGTTGTTTCATATTCTCATTTCATGAATATTCATTGCTTCAATAATTACCTACAATATGTGTCAAGGTCAATGATACATCGTTTAAGAATGAAACTTTGAGCCGTTTTCAAACTATAGGTGTTAAAATAAGATTAACTTCCAACCAAATGCAAGGAATAGAATTTTATAAATTTTATACTAGATCATGTTTCCGCAAACTTTGAACCAATTTTTTTAGGCGGTATACCCGAACATGGAATTGACTATAGACCGACAGGCAGACAAGAAACACAATGTGTTCGTTGTGTCTAAAAAGTAAAAGCTTAGATCAGATTTACTAAATGTATTATAATGTACAGTTGTAAATATCAATAAATAAATATTGAAAAAAAGCAAAATGCTATTTTTTAAAATTTTAATTGTTAACTGAACCATGAAATATCGCCTGAAAATATATTATCAGAAAATATCAATATTTGCAAAGAAATATTTTTTAAAAATAATATATTTTTTCATTTTTCATGTAACGTCTTAGCTGTGGTATATCCATTAAGATCAACTTAAAACGCAAATTTTAAATAAAATAACAACGAGAATGACACCTTGAAAATTGATAAGGACCCTATAAATTTCCCCAAGATAAACAAATGGTTAGGAGTGCGTTCTATTATCAGACTCGATAAATAAATAAACGAAAATAATCGATGTATTATCTATAGACCGGCAAAAACCAAACCTATAAATTATAATGTATGTCCTGTATTTATCTGTTTCCACAGCGGTCCTATCTTCAAATAATGTATTTGCTTCCTATCGCTAAAGTGTTTGTTCAGTTTCACATATTTGTGTTTGGTTTAAGTTACCGCTACATCAAATTTATCTAGAATTTCCATATAAATTCAAATACCAAGTATGACTTTCGAGGTTTCTGTCATTTAGTGAAATTCGCGAGAGAATAATTTTATACGGACGTTATATTCATTTTTTAAAAAAATCTGGTGCGATGTGAGCGGGCATCACATAACATTCAACTATCGCCTTTCAAACGTCCCCAAATTTTGTGAATATAAGTAGACTTTTGTTGATTTAATCACTATTTTTGTGACTATCGAAAAAAAAGTCTAAAAATACCAAGGAAGTTTAAAATCATGATTTTTTTTTTTAAATTTTTCTGTTGCTATAAAAATTCTCATTTTAGGGTTTCCCGAGGTGGGAAATATGAATATGATTTTCGTTTCTACCAAAAATACAAAAATTTAACAAAATATAATGAAGACGAAATGCAATTAGGTGTTTTTTGCTTTTCGTGTTTAAATCGGATGTCTGAATATTTCTTTTTTTTCCCCTATATTTATTCAAAAATTTTTGTAATATTTTATATTTTTCCATTGATTGTTATTATTAATGATGAGAACTGGTAATTTTTATGAAATAAAACAAAATTAAGGCGCATTAGAGTGAGATTTCATGAAAAGCGCCGTTAGAATATTTAAATATAACCTATCTAGTATTTAGGAGCACTTAATTTCTCATTGAACATAAATTCATTGAATTTAGTGAACATTTTTAGAGCCGAAAAATTTGAATAATTCATCGAAGTATTTTTCGGAGCACAATCCTCCAAGTTCTGCGTCAATCACGAACAAGTATATGTGCAAAGGGCCCTACTCAATCAGTTATGTGACCTACTAAATCTATAATTAGTTGAGTACTACTATAGACACTGAATAAAGAATCGGGAATCCTCCGGTAGAGATGATATCGACCCGGAAGTCAATTAAGCGATTAAAAGATTGTTTTGCCGTTAACGTCAGTGAGGTCTGCTATTGTCATCTTGTGCCACATGTGACGAAGCAATTATTTAATTAAGAAGATCAAAATGAAACTCCGCTATAGTAAACGCCAATTCATTCCTCTTAGAGATCGGCTGCCCTATTTCAATGTTCAAGCCTTCTTAACTCTTTTAAAAGAGTTCTGGATTATGCTTTGATAATGGAATTGAGGTAATTATTCAAACGAGTGTCCGATTACGTCAATGCAATCTTTGAAATATCATCCTAGTTCCTACAAAAGCCAAGTCCATCTGAAGGACTCTTTTTTCATATAAGCTACTAGAAATAAATAAACAATTTGGCATATTGAACCAAAACAAAAAATTCTTGTTGACCGATGCTATTAGTGTTCAGCACTTTGATACATATATGACTATTAAAATTTAAAAAAAAAATTAATATCTGTACCACAACAGCCCTGAAGGGTCAGGGGTGCAGTACTTTATAAGGAAGTACTGTTAGTAAAACAACGGTTGTGCAAGGAGGTGATTTGGTCTGAATCACGCTCGACCACCAGATTTTTACCCAATGAAAGGTACACAATTTATGAGGCTGGGTAGACCCCAGAGGGCTCCAGACCCTTCAGGAGTTGACTCGCGGCTACAGTGAATTTTCTTCCCAGCCGGATTCGAACCCTTGGAGTTAGTAGCCACGCACTTTACCTCGGGGCTGTCGCGCTTCCTAAATTATGAATTAAAATTTAATTTATGATTTTATTACAAAAAAAAATAGAAGATAATGAGATTTGCTGCAAAAAGCTCTTATTATTATATTTATCATGTTATTTTTTCTAACATTATAACATCATGGTATATGAACTATATAAAACATTTATACCATGTTGCTTGTCACACTCCTGCCGCAGCCTTCAATTTAATACTTTAGTAATCTACTGACATTCTACAGCCGCAATACTGTCCTGCGCTGCGGGTTAGTTTCAATTACGGCGCTAATACCATCAGACATATTTCATAGGCTGGGAATTGTTTGACAACCTCAAACTCTAAATATAACTTAGGAATGATATGAAATTATTTAAAATTTTCATCCATCATTCAACTAAACCTCTACAGTTATTTATTTTTCATAGTCCTTATTTACACTTCTATTATTTCAGAGGTTAGAAATTATCTTATACCATACAATATAATATATTGTATAAACAAATAAACAAATAAATAAAGAAATAGAATCCGAAACGTTCAGGAACGAAACGATTGAATAAACAAATATATATGATTATTATATATTCATAACTATTTGTTGTAATAATTATTACAAAAAAACTAAACTGACGGAAGAAATCCACATCAAATCCAAATTGTTTAAAAAGAAAATGATATACAATTAACTTTATTTTATTCTATTTATAAACATTGTTTGTATATTTATCAACATTTTAACAACTTTTCAAATTTTCCCTTGCCTATTTACAAAAAGTTTTTGTTTTTAGCACTGCAGGCTCTGTTGAAAATGGTAAATAATGAAAAAAAGTCAGTCCATAAGCCTCTCTGGAAACTAAAAATAGGATGAAAAGCACCCAAAAATGTATAATACTATGGATAATATTAATATTAATTAATATGTAAAATATTAATAACTAATACTTCCTGAAGTAATATTTATGAAACCACATAATTTTAATAATATTATTGGGATGCAGATGAATAAAAACTTTGAAAGTGGCCACTGGAAAAACCTAAAACGTTTCTAAAAAAGTGAATATGTGTGTGTGTAAAAAAAGGATTGTAACTAACACATTTAAAATAAAAATTATTTTTATTTTTTAACTAATGTTGTCCTAAGGAGATTTCTTTCCTTAATCAATTTGATCGATATCAAATAATTAAAAATTAAACGAATATAGTAAATTTGTTCAAAATAAACTATATGTGTAAAGAGAAAATGGGTCAATTATTAAGGTTCTGTTCTGAAAAATATAATAGATGAGTAGTATACTTTTTTAAGTGTCAATTGAACATTATATATTTAAATTATTTTGATTATATATAATTCTTATTTTACTAATAAACGAAGATTCTAATCAATAAATACCAACTTTTATTCGACTTCAGTAGATCAGAACATTTACACTTTTATTTAAATATCAAACAAGATTAAACGCTAATCATTATTTTATTTATTATATAAAACGACGAATTAAACCAAAGAAGGAGTAGCAACAGACAATAGAGTGCAAAGAATGGAAGGTTTGTATCACATTACAAGAAATATATATAATAAGAAATCTATATCCTGAAACACGAAATTGAGACATTTTTAGACAGTAGTGAGACCCAAGATACTCAATGTATCGGAAAAACTTAAAACTAAATATAAATTGGGGATCTTGAAAATTTGGAATGAATCGAAAGGAGAATTATGAGGAAGATTTTAGGGCCAGAACCAACAGTGATTTTGAATTTAAAATGAGAATTGAAAAGGGGACAGATGGTATGAAGAAACGAAGACTACAGTTTTATGGACATATTCATAGAATGGACAGAGATAGACTAACAAGGCAGCTTTTCCACCTATTAAGAAATTACAAATCCAAACCCACTTCGTTTCGTGAAGTGGAAAATGACTTGAAGAACATCGGCATGAACACAGAGATACTAACTGACAGAATACTATTGCGAAAACTATATAAGAGGCAGGTTTTCGGGAAAGGATAAAATCAACACGTGGAAAGAAATAGTCTTAGGAGGAGAAGAAGCGGCACTTTGAGAAAGGATGAAGGAGGTGTGGGCTTGAAGGAAACAAAGTTGATTTATCGTACCCTCTAAAAGGGTTATTCGAAAAAAAACCCTACGAATTTGCTTTTAAAAGGTGCTTTATTTTTATGTGTTTATTCTCATTCTATCTGAATAAAAACGATTATACTTTACCAAGCACAACCGAACACGTTTTATTACGATCAGTAAAGATCCCCAGTATCAATCTATTTTATTGTCAATTGGAAAAAAAATATAAAAAGAAAATTAGATACCAGCTCCCAATGTTTGTTGAATCTGAATCGTTAGTATGTAAAAAACTCGATTTCGTTTAGATTTTGATGGTTTCACTTATTAAAGATTTTTGACCTATTAATTTTATAAAGTAAATTGAATGACTCATGGAATAAGGTTCGATTTTTATCAAATCAGAAGATGACTGATATTCAACTCAAACTTGTTTCTAATATACATTACATGTTATAAAGATATCAAGAAATAGTTCTATTAATAGTGAATGTGTTTTAAAGAATAAATTAAAAATGAAAAGTTTCCACAAAAATTGAAGCAAGTTTGCTACTCGATGTGTTTGAATCAAATATTTTTTTAATTGTATAGTTTTAGATGAATTTTAGAAATTTTCCTTGGCACACCTATATTCCAAGTACGGTTGGTCCGGTTTAATTCAAAATTAGGGATTAATTAATGTAGACGCATTGTAGTAGTTTAGTATAAATGTAATTAAATTCTATAGACTACTTTCGCTTATCTTTGGGAAATAAAAATTTCCTTGATACCCATATGTTAGAGTAACGTCTTGTAGATTTTATTCGCATCCAATAAATCATCAACCTCAAAGTAAATAAGTAATTACATACACAATAGAAATATAAAGAAAAATGTTGATGTAGAAAAAAAATATATAAATTGTGAGGAAGCTATACTGAGCCATATACTTGGCAAACTTTTTTTTCTTTGCGTACAAATTTTAATTTTCTGAAAGAACAATTCCACCTCCTTTCTTAATTAAGACATACATTCAACGTAGTATTGGCCTAACATGGCATTGAATAAATTACTGAAGTATATTCCCATATACTTTTAAAACAGTCCTTAATTATATTTGGTACAGTTGCTATTTCTTTAAACTTTGTACAACAAAAGTTCCTATTCTTTCTTGCCTGAAAGCATAGGTAGATGTTATTAATCAAGAGGTGGGCGCCATTTTCTATTATTTTTCTTAAATTTTTATAAGAGTATTTTCTTGAATGATAGGGAAAGTTGCATAACTTTATTTCTATATATATAATATAGTTTATTCACAACAAAATAAGTATACTTGATTCACAAATTTTGAGTTTATAACGACAAAACTAATTTGAAATATGTATAAGTTGAATGCAGTACTATATACTAACAGTCAATCTAAAAAAAATATATATATTATTAAATCCATAGAACAGCAAAAGACGACGTAAGCAGTCGGATGAATGAATGATTGCTAGGTGGGCACAAAAAAATCTCATTTTTACTTCTGCCTTTGTTTAATTTTATTTTATTTATAAGCAAAAATATTAATGAAAAATTACTAAATTCTACATATTCCAAGACGAGTAATTGCGTAACAGTTTTAATATACAGCATTCATGTCATTAGCACAGGCGGTTTCAAGTTGTTGATTGTAATCATACAAGTTACACAATGAAGACAGACACAATACAGTAACTAATTAACCAAGCAGACAACTCCCCCGATATAACAGCACCTAACTTGCAACTGTCAGCATTCGGGGCCAACACACAGCTCCGGGCAAACTGTTTCGTTTAATACTTCCTCTACTTCCTTCCGTATCGGGAAGGCACTAACCCCTCCAAGTTATAGAACTGCTTGAAAACCAAATTAACAAGAACTTAGCCAAGTCCCTCGAATCCCGAAGTACTAACTGAGATACTAGTGAATTTAAATTACTCTAGTAAACTTATGCGAAAGGGGATCTGACTTGACTATCTTTCTCTTGAATATTCTCTAAAATAATAAATAATATAATATTCAAAGCATTATGCTACATTTTTGTTAAACATTTACAGCTTATTGTTCATGAGCAATTTTTGAAAATTATGGATTATTTCTAGCAACGATTTTTTGAAAAAAAAAAGTGTTTTTTTTTAAAAATATTTTTGGATAGATTAATTCTGCAGAAGTCTCCTACTTTTTTGCCTTCTAAGAGATGTCCCGTGAACATTTATCTCATGGTAGACGGTTTGTACTATTTTGTTTGTAATAGTATTATTTATTATGTTTCATCTGTCACTGTTTTCAATTTACTACCATACAATTCCACGAATATCAATCAATTAAAATTTTGTACTATTCAATTTTTTATCATTTATGATTTAATTCAATATTTTGTATAATACTAAATTTGTTTGTATACTATTCCTTTTTAATTGTATGTTACTCTAAATGTTGTTGTTATCTCTTTTGTTCTATAGCCCTGATTAAGACCTGAAACTCAGGTCGAAACATCGGCATAAAATAAATAAATATGGTTTTGTTTATTTATGTTGTTCTTTGCTGACCGCACCCCCCGACAAACTTCTCCAATCATAAGATCTTCTTACCTCGGATGATAATTTAAAATAAGAAACAGAGGAGGCGCGTGAAAACGCTCACAAGAGAAAAAAAAAAGATGTTACGTAAGAAGTGTGCTGGTGAGGGAAATGCTCAGTCGTACCGTTGTAAGGAAGCCACAGCAAGACTGAATTGAGTATAGGTGGGGAGGTAAAAGAGGGAATAACATAAAGAAGCAGTAATAGCAACATCAAAGGGTTGACGGAAGGTTAACAGTAAAACATTTTAAAAGTATAAACAAAACAGATAAAGTACTAGGAAAATATATACGTTAATTTCCCAATATAATCAAAATACTCAAAGCTACACCTTTCCGGTTTAAGATTTATCTAAACCGTCCCCTTATCTATGACAATAACTGGTAATTCAATATACCGGTCATTTCTAAATAAAATGGTATTTTATACTAATATTGAAATAAAAATAAAATACCTTCGTAATACCGAGTATCAAGGTCACTTTGAACTACTAATGACTCGGGTACCAAAACTTAAAACATCACACACCTTTCGCTTACCATCCTATTTTGAGTTGAAATTAATTATAGCTTGCTTCAGAACATTTCTGTATTGTTCACGACGACAATAATTTTCATGTATTGTTATGGATAATTTTCATGTATTGTTATGGATTATTTCTAGCAACTATTTTTTGAAAAAAAGTGTTTTTTTAAAAATATTATATAGATTAATTCTTCAGTCTCCTACATTTTTGCCTTCTAAGAGATGTCCCGTGAAGATTTATCTCATGGTAGAAGGTTTGTACTATTTTGTTTATAATAGTATTATTTATTATATTTCATCTGTCACTGTTTTCAATTTACTACCATACAATTCCACAAATATTAATCAATAATTAGGTCATTTTAAAAAAATAAATTATTTTCAAAAAATCGTTTCTAGAAATAATCCATAACAATACATGAAAATTATCCATAACAATACATGAAAATTATTGTCGTCGTGAACAATACAGAAATGTTCTGAAGATTCTGATTCTGGGTTTGACCGCCATTACCGCTGTTTTCCATTAGGCGTTTGATCTTCCAGCGAACAGGTTCGTTTTTATTTTCTTTCCCCTTTCTTTATTTTACTCTTTCCCCTTATTTTCTCCACTTTTATCCATTTTCCTTACCCGCGTTATAAGTTTTGTACGCTATACCTATAATTTGCCTCTTTATCATCTATTATTGTTACATATATTTTCTTCCTCTCAATTTTCATTTTCTTTTCACATTTTAATT